>NC_090064.1:16878380-16949345 GCF_038355195.1 Osmerus mordax
GTTGCAGAGCTGTGTGTGTTTGTGGGTCGCGGCTGAAGAACAGAGATGAACGCTGCTGTCACACACCACCTCCACCCCAACACACCAACACCCCAACACACCAACACCCCAACACACCACCACACCAACACACCTCCACCCCAACACACCAACACACCAACACACCAACACACCACCACCCCAACACCCCAACACACCACCCCAACACACCAACACCCCAACACACCAACACACCTCCACCCCAACACACCAACACCCCAACACACCACCACCCCAACACACCCCAACACACCAACACACCACCACCCCAACACCTCAACACACCAACACACCAACACACCACCACCCCAACACCTCAACACACCAACACCCCAACACACCACCACACCAACACACCACCACCCCAACACCCCAACACACCACCACCCCAACACCCCAACACACCACCACCCCAACACACCCCAACACACCACCACCCCAACACACCAACACACCAACACCCCAACACACCAACACCCCAACACCACAACACACCACCACCCCAACACACCAACACACCACCACACCACCACCCCAACACCCCAACACACCAACACCCCAACACACCACCACCCCAACACCCCAACACCCCAACACACCACCACCCCAACACCTCAACACACCAACACCCCAACACACCAACACCCCAACACACCAACACACCTCCACCCCAACACACCAACACACCAACACACCTCCACCCCAACACACCACCACCCCAACACCTCAACACACCAACACCCCAACACACCTCCACCCCAACACACCTCCACCCCAAAACACCAACACCCCAACACACCAACACACCTCCACCCCAACACACCTCCACCCCAACACACCAACACACCAACACCACAGCACCCCAGCCAACAGTCTGTAATAAGCCCCTCTGGGTTCTACATATTAGAACGACAAGTGGTAAATGTAGTTTATGGATTTCTCTCCCACTGGGCGCACTGTTAGTCAGGCTGTTTAATGGCCCTCCTGAACTTGAGTGTTCAGTTCCAGGGAGTCTGTGTTCCGTGCTGCGTGTTCCGTGCTGCGTGTTCCGTGCTGCGTGTTCCGTGCTGCGTGTTCTCTGCTGCGTGTTCCGTGTTGCATGTTCCTCATGTTGGTCAGGGCTGCTCCTCAGCAGTGACTGCAGGGTATTAAGCTTTTACTGGCAGGAAGGCAAGATGTGGTTTACAGGCAACACATATCTGGCCTTTACACTCAAATGAAACGCCACAGTGAATATCTGCTTTATTTCTCTTAAGTAGTCCCCAGACTCTAGATAATAACGGCTATTAGACAGATGTGAGGAAATTAGTTCTCTGTGTGTGTGCTGTCATAAAGCATGTTTTAAAGTGGGGTAGTGGAACCATGGTTTTAGACACACAGTCACAGCATAGGAACACACACACATACATAACTAAGACACACACACACATAACTAAGACATAACACACATAGACATGCACACACACACAACACAAACACACTAAGATGACAGGAAGTGAACAGGGGAAACACCTGAGGCTCCTCACCGCTGTAACCAGTCGACCCCACGACCGTCCTGGTGACCAGATGCACCTTCCACTTCCTGTCTCACTTCCTGTCCTGAGATTTGAACCCAGAGTCAGGTGACTGCCCCCATTTCCCTTTGCGGGTGAAAGAGTCTCGTTAGACTTCCAAGCGGTCGACCACACGTGTGCTTTCTCCTGGTCTCATGGTTCCTGGACGCTTTTAGCCAAAGTGA
Organism: Osmerus mordax; assembly: GCF_038355195.1. Taxonomy (NCBI): domain Eukaryota; kingdom Metazoa; phylum Chordata; class Actinopteri; order Osmeriformes; family Osmeridae; genus Osmerus; species Osmerus mordax. Next base: position 16,880,158 of record NC_090064.1, read on the forward strand.
CGTACGGCAGATGACCTCTTGAGTGGCAGTCAGATGCTCCTTTACCTCGCCACATCCAGCCCCACTGACGGTCCAGGACAGGAGGCTGTCACATGGGCCTGGCCAGTCCTGTTAATGGGCCTGTGTGACAAGGAATTCAACTGAATGACATCATAATGTAATTATCTATGAATCCAGATAGTCTTAATAAGGCTGACCTAACTGGATTTGTATAAATTTTGAAGCCACAGAAAATCAGGTAGGCACGGAGCTAGGGACCAGGAAGCTAGGGACCAAAGAGTTGGTGTCCTGTAAGTCTGTCACCCCAGTGTGGCCTGGGCCACTTCCCCCTATGCCACCAAACCCTCTCTGGGCGGGGTGCTCAACATACAGGAAGTGATTCCACCAGCTCTGATATCATCACGCTCTGCTGAGGGGAAAATAACAAAAACATCCAAATCAGAGCTTTTATGCCCGTCATTGGAAAGTCCCAGCGACGGGCTGGAGTTCAGGCAGCTGGCGGATGCCAGAGATGACCTCTGTTTCTGTCTAACCTCCACCTGCCATGGACACTTGCCGCGCTGTGATTGGACAGGGTGGAACGGACACAGATGACGTCACACACTTGTCACTTGTGCTCAACCCAATGTCCTGATCTCTGGGGTCAGTCAGGCAGCTTTCAAATGTAGTTCAATCAAATCTACTGTGAACACTAACCGTCTGTGTTGTCTCCTAGACTACAACAGCAGTGACCAGAAGACGGCTTGCAGGAAACACGACCTGTACGTCAGCTTCCGGGAGCTTGGTTGGCAGGTGAGATCTAGCTGACACAGTCTAGAGCCACATTCTGATCGTGTGTATCTAGAAAGTAGAGCAGAACATCAGGGATCAGAAGTGCAACAACTCCTCACACACTCAATATCCAAAACAATGAAGAGTTTGCAAAGATTGCAAAAGCCCTTTTGAGACATACAGATCTGGCCTCTCTAAGATCTGCTCATAGTCTTGGTTACCTGGTTACCTGGTTACGGATCCTTGTAGCCATGGTAGTGTTAGGAGAGCGTTATCCCTGTCAGGGCGACCAGCTGCAGTGTGTCCGTGGTAACGAGGGCCCTGTGTTTGACAGGAATGGATCATTGCTCCGGAGGGCTACGCTGCTAACTACTGTGAAGGGGAGTGCTCCTTCCCCCTCAACGCTCACATGAACGCCACCAACCACGCCATCGTGCAGACTCTGGTCAGTATCCAACAGCAACCAGGGAAACACGTGTTCCCTCAACCCCTAACCTTCCCTCCTCTGAAGCTGACATTCTGGTATGTTCCCCCTCTGAAGGTCCACCTATTGAACCCGGAGAACGTTCCCAAGCCGTGCTGCGCCCCCACCAAGCTGCACGCCATCTCTGTGCTCTACTTCGACGACAACTCCAACGTCATCCTGAAGAAATACAAGAACATGGTGGTCCGAGCCTGTGGCTGTCACTGACCCTGGGGACCTCCAGCACCTGGAGACCAGCACCTGGAGACCAGCACTGGACCAGTCACACCTCTACCAACACACCCTGGAGATCAGGATTGGACCAGTTACACCAGCTTAAACATTCTGGAGATCAGGATTGGACCAGTTACACCAGCTTTAACATTCTGGAGATCAGGATTGGACCAGTTACACCAGCTTTAATATTCTGGAGATCAGGATTGGACCAGTTACACCAGCTTTAATATTCTGGAGATCAGGATTGTACCAGTTAGACCAGCTTTTACAGACTGTAGACCAGTTAGACAATGAAGAACAGATGCTGGACTGATGTTAGACTAAACTTGGACTAACGTTCGGTGGATTGAAACTTTGTCCACCATCTGCCCGTTCGTTGCATTGGAGCCTCAACGTCTAGGATCTGCGTGTATGTGTGTGTGTGTGTATCTGTGTGAGAACTGGCATCTCTCTCCTGTCCTCAGACTGAGGGAAGCTGGTGATCATCCCCACTGCTGTCTGTCCACCGCTCATCCTCCCTCATCCTCCTCCCCAGACTGTCCCTCCACCCCTCATCCTCCTCTCCAGACTGTCCCTCCACCCCTCATCCTCCCTCATCCTCTTCTCCAGAGTTGCTGTTAGCCATGGCTCTCTGCTCTGACTACAGTCTAACTACTCTTCCAACAGATAGACGGTGTATACTGAGTCTAAAACAAAACTGATTTTAACTCAATTCAAATGAAAATGTGTCAGAAAACATTGCAGCTCATGGAAATTCTCCCTTCGTTTCCTCTACTCGTGTATTAGTTCTGCTCCGGAGCTCTTAGATGTTTGCCTTCCAAAAATACATATGGACTGGACCAGTATGCCCACATACTATCCTAGGCGTCGTTTCCTCAAAATATCACTAGCGTGTCAATATTTGTAGGGCCCAGATTGTGGTCATATGCACCAATCTGGTTCAACATGTCGCAGGTTGTGGTCGAACTGATGTTTTCCTTCAAAGAGCAATAGAAAGGACTTTTATGTCTCTGACTTCCTGCAAACAGCCATTTCTGTGTTGGGGTCTCGTGGCTATCCCTCTAAACACCACGGAGAGAAGGGCTATGCGTTTGGTTGAAAAGACAAACTAACGAGGTTCATCTATGAATTCACTCCTTGTTTGTGACCATAAATGAACTAAAAGTTACACCCTCTGTCCATATGTTTCTGAATGAATAACGTATAACTGTGAGCCTTTTAACAACACCGGCTGGACTTTATTTTACAGTACATAACTTCACCGAAATATTACAAGGTCAACAAAGAAAGTCACAATTATTGATGACTCCATTTTAACAAACACTCATACCTTTTGGAAGTTACCAATTGTGTTGAATTTGAAGTATTTGTTACTATATACATTGTGAGTAGTACTGTAAAATAAATTGCTATACAAATTATATTTTTCCAAGAACTTGTCATGAATTTGACAGTTTATATAACTGTGCTAGTATAACAGAATGACATACCTTTGTGCCTAACCAAGGTTTGATTGGTTAGATCACCTAACCAATCAGAACTCATGAAATATACCTCTGGTAAGCTGCTGTTTGTGTGATCATGTTTAGACATATGTGTGTGTAAATACTTGTACATTTTCAGTTTATTTATTTCACATTTTAAGATGAATCATTAACAGAAAATAAGCAATAACAAATTAAAATATAACATATTTTTGGAAAAGTCATTTTATTACAAAATCTCAAGTTACAACTTCCCCATTCTTCTTTTTGTGTAAAAAATGCCTGGGTAGAGTCCAACTCTATAACCCTAACCCTGGGTAGAGTCCAACTCTATAACCCTAACCCTGGGTAGAGTACAACTCATTCACAGGAAAAATACTGCTCTCTTTTTACTGGAGTCTGCTTCAACCATGTGATATTCATAAAGACTTTAATGACAATAAGTGGTTAACCTCATGATGCATTTGTTTCCATTGATTGAGCGCTGAATGTTATATGATCTCACAGCCAACACACACAAACACACTGTCAGTTGGGCTGACAGTCTCTTGAGAAAGTGAAAGATGTTGAGTTGTACAGCTATGTATAACATGGACTAGCTCCGCCCCCTCCTGAACCAGACTCCGCCCCCTCCTGAACCAGACTGTATCAAGGTGGAAAACAAAACATTCATTCTTACATTTGTTGTCGTACATTTAAAACGCCATGGAAGACCACACAGTCTAAACAGACTGAAAGTGCAGTTGGATGTGAGACTGATAGCCAGCAGAGATGCATCCCTGAGGGTTAAGTTTGTCACCTGGATGGATAAAGTACCGTCAACTTAACACAACACCACCGGACGTCCAACCAGTCGACCCCCACAGGACAAACAACACAGTAACACAATTACAGTTCATGATATATCACGACTCATCAACAACTAATTTCTGCAGTTTCAGAAAATGGAGGCAGGGGTCCAGACATGTTTGTGTGAATGCGGAGTCGGGGCAACGAATGTAAAACATTCAAGTGCCATCCACTTCCGGTTCGTAAGGGTTAGACGTCGTGGCTCGCGTGACACGTCAGGGATGGTGGGTGGGGCTGGCCGTCTTAATTAAACCGATTGGAGGATAGAGAAAGAGGGCTGGCGCTTGAATGGGACAAGAGCGTTCCCATTGGCCAGATATGCAGTGTGGGGGGGGGGTGTCGAGGAAGGCACTAGGTCCCCGCTACAGCTCGTCTCGGGCCTGCTTCATGACGAAGGCATGCAGGCTCTCCAGGTCACGCCCCCCGTGGTGCTCCTCCCCCTGCTGACCCGCCCGGAACAGCAGCAACGTGGGGTACCCACGCACCTGGGGGCAGGGGTAGAATCATACAGGGGTCAGGTTTAGAGTTGTGAACAGGTTCAGGGGTCATGTGACACAGCTTTATGAGCTTCAGGAATCCAGAGAAGCTCCAGGGTTTACAGAGCTGTATCACCAAGGCAACAGCCTTCATCACATGATGAGGTGACTACGCTTTACAACTTCACTCACACAGGACAGTCTGTGTGTGTGTGTGTGTGTGCACACGCATGTGTGTGTGTAGGAAAGGTCCGGTTGTGATAGTCACAAAAGTGTGTTTCCCAGAGAGAACGCTCGCTGGCTCGCTCCCTCCTCCTCCCCCCCCCCCTCCTCCTCCCTCCATCCATCCATCCCCCCCTACTCCTCCTTCCTCCTCTTCCCCCCTCCTCCTCCCCCCCCTTCCGTGTTCAGAAACTCACCGCAAACCTGTTGCAGAGCGAGCGCTCCACGGTGCAGTCCACTGTGGCCACCTTCACGTCTGTCAGACCAGGGAACTCCTTCCTGGAGAGATGCTCCCAGGTGGGGGCCAGGTTCTTACAGTGACCACACCTGGGGGCAGGGGGGGTTAAAATAGCTTCTACACACGCTGGTCTTTACGAGGATCTGCCGTGCGTGATTAACGAGGACATTAGCGATCAGGAGCTTGATGGGGAGCGTGACCCAGATGTGCCACTTTTACAAATGCGGTCATTGTCATTCCAGAGATAGACATGATACAACAGTCCTTTCTTACCAGGGGGCGTAGAACTTGATGAAGGTGAAACCTTTGGCCACCAGATCGTCAAAGTTGCTCTCGGTGAGGGTCACAACACCTGACTGTTGGAGACAGACAGACTTTAGTTAGTCAAGTATACTGGACTGTTATCATATGTTCAGAATCACTCCACCTAAATCAGCTGTTGTGGGTTGAGCTTTGGCAACGGCATCTTTCTCATCGCCACACCTCGTTTCTCTGTGGTGGAGCAGGCCCTGACACACATGATGTCATCCTTCACACTCAGCAGAGAGTAGCTGGATGTCTTGGCATGGAGTGGAAGGAAATAGCTGGCCAGACCATAATTACTGTTGAGCGCTGCATAGCGTTGGTCTGGTGTGTGGAGAGGTCCTACATACATTCCCCATAATACATTAATATTAATGCTTTTATCAAAAGCAATGTACAATCGGAGCAAGCGTCGATCTTCTTTCAAACCCTCTAACCACCAAGCTGCTCCCGTCTGCAGCAGCGTGGGGGGTTCTGATGGCCTTTAGCTTGCTCACACACACCTCCTCTTGAGCAGGCTCGGCGCTGGGCGGCTCCACCTCGTCGGGCCCGGCGTCTTCCTCACCAAGAGCCTCCTCCACCTTCAGCTGGGCATCCACAAAGTCCTTCAGGGAGTCAAGATCCCTTTTGCCCCGATACTGCTCTGTCTGCAGGAACACAGCAAAACAGCCATCACCATCATCACCACCATCACCACCATCACCACCACCATCATCATCATCATGTGTTCATTTCAGAGATGCTTTGATCCAGTTATGACCGGGGGGGTGATTGCAACCTCATGATTTGAAGTCAAACTACTAAGTCAGTTCCTGGGTGGCACAGGTGGTTACTATACTGAGGAGTGAGTTTGACCAGTTCAACTGGGTTCCACTAACTCACCACCCCCTCAAACACAAGAAGGAGAGCGAGCCTGTCTGAAGGTGATCTTCACAGCTCCTTCCTGTTGCCTACCTTCTCTCCATTCCTGAAGAACAGCAGGGTGGGGTATCCACGCACCGAGTTCTCCGAGCACACCTCGTAATGCTGCGTGCAGTCCACCTGGCCAATCAGAAACAAGACAGGTCTCAGGCTAGCCAATCAGGTTCATTCACATAGTAGTCATATCACCCATGTTTGTCTTTTCTACAGTTCAGCATATGGGTACTGTGTACATATTTGCAGAAGAGGATGATGGTATGATCAACATCCTGGTCTGACAGATGCCAGCAGCCGAATGTTGCTCTGCCCAACACTCCGCTTTGTTTGATCAACTCAATGAGAGTGAAAGCAGAGAGAGAGAGCGAGAGAGAGCAGTACGTCCAGCCCCTCACCTTGCCTATCTTGACGGTCTCTGAGTGCTCCAGGCTGGAAGCCAGCTGTTCCCAGGTAGGGGCCATTGCCTTGCAGTGACCACACCACGGGGCGAAGAACTTGACAAAGTGAGATCCTACGAAAAGGATTGGAGAAAGAGGAGAGGGAACACACAGAGGGGTAGAGGAGATGGAACACACAGAGGGGTAGAGGAGAGGGAACACAGAGGGGTAGAGGAGAGGGAACACAGAGGGGTAGAGGAGAGGGAACACAGAGGGGTAGAGGAGAGGGAACACACAGAGGGGTAGAGGAGAGGGAACACAGAGGGGTAGAGGAGAGGGAACACAGAGGGGTAGAGGAGAGGGAACACAGAGGGGTAGAGGAGAGGGAACACACAGAGGGGTAGAGGAGAGGGAACACAGAGGGGTAGAGGAGAGGGAACACAGAGGGGTAGAGGAGAGGGAACACAGAGGGGTAGAGGAGAGGGAACACAGAGGGGTAGAGGAGAGGGAACACAGAGGGGTAGAGGAGAGGGAACACACAGAGGGGTAGAGGAGAGGGAACACAGAGGGGTAGAGGAGAGGGAACACAGAGGGGTAGAGGAGAGGGAACACAGAGGGGTAGAGGAGAGGGAACACACAGAGGGGTAGAGGAGAGGGAACACAGAGGGGTAGAGGAGAGGGAACACAGAGGGGTAGAGGAGAGGGAACACAGAGGGGTAGAGGAGAGGGAACACACAGAGGGATGGCAAAAACTAAATATTTAGAAAGTAGTAAACTAGTTACGGGCGTCTTCAGGAGGGGGGGCTAACTTCCAGCCAGAACAAGCAGAGCACCAAATATGCCCCTTCAGTATCACTGGCCTTGAAACTCAACTATACTGTGTGTTTACTGAGGGTAAATGCTAACTCATTAAGCAACATCATTATGGCCATGCTGCCAAGATTCCACAGTGAAACCTATAAACATTCTTCTTAGAAATGGCCATGTCATATCCTGTCTTTTTTCTCCAAATATACGAATGATTAATTTCTCTTGTACAACCTAAACATTTGACTCAAACAGAGCTTGAGAGCAGTAATTTCAGTGGGGCAATTATCAAGGCTGCCATTTATTTAAGTTGTGTCCAGCGACTGGAAACATGAATTTATAACAGAGACAAGTGCGCTGTATAGTAGCTATGGCGACTGACAGAATATATCCAAGCGAAATTTTAACACACAAAAAGTATTACATAAAATTCTGGATTATATTGGTAAAACTGTGATGTATAGATACAGAAGTTCAGCATACACGAAAACAGAAGCTGTTTTTCGAACAGGAAGGGAAACTGTATTTCAAGTTGAGGAAGTGGCCCTCTTGATTCAAACTGTTTATGAAACCACTGTTTCCTGGTTTGGGGTGTTAAGAACCCTCGCCAGGTCACCCAGACTCGTACCTGTAGCGATGTGGCCCTTGAAGCTGGCAGCAGAGAGGTCGTAGAGCCCCTGCTTGACCTCCGGGACCAGGGGGAGCTCCAACTCACTCTCTGGCTCCTGACACACACACACACACACACACACACACACACACACACACACATTAATTACACTGCCCACATCATCGGCAGATCTCTCTAGCCCTAGAGATCTAAGACTTGGAGCATGTCTGGAAGAGGAAGGTCAGGGTGAGAGGAAGGTCAGGGAGAGAGGAAGGTCAGGGAGAGAGGAAGGTCAGGGAGAGAGGAAGGTCAGGGGGAGAGGAAGGTCAGGGTGAGAGGAAGGTCAGGGTGAGAGGAAGGTCAGGGAGAGAGGAAGGTCAGGGTGAGAGGAAGGTCAGGGTGAGAGGAAGGTCAGGGAGAGAGGAAGGTCAGGGAGAGAGGAAGGTCAGGGAGAGAGGAAGGTCAGGGAGAGAGGAAGGTCAGGGTGAGAGGAAGGTCAGGGTGAGAGGAAGGTCAGGGTGAGAGGAAGGTCAGGGTGACCTCACCTCAGGAACCTCCTGCAGGGTCTTCAGCATCCACGTCTCCAGAGACTGCAGATCCCTGGAACCCTGGTACTTCACTGGCTCCAGCTCAGGCTTGAACAGAACCAGCCTGCACAGAGAGCAAGAGAACTGCTTACAACACACACAGAACCAGCCTGCACAGAGCAAGAGGACTGCTTACAACACACACACACACACAATCCCCAATGAGCTACTGAGCAAAAACCTCAACCACTGAGCTGTACCCATCCCCATGCTCTACCACTGAGCTGTACCCATCCCCATGCTCTACCACTGAGCTATACCCATCCCCATGCTCTACCACTGAGCTGTACCCATCCCCATGTTCTACCACTGAGCTATACCCATCCCCATGTTCTACCACTGAGCTATACCCATCCCCATGCTCTACCACTGAGCTGTACCCATCCCCATGCTCTACCACTGAGCTGTACCCATCCCCATGCTCTACCACTGAGCTGTACCCATCCCCCATAGTGCAACAGCAGTATTGCTGAGACAGTGGTAGCTACTCACGTGGGGTATCCCCTGATCCCGTGGACGTTGGAGCAGAATTTGACATCTTGAGTGCAGTCAACCTTGACTACATACACGGGAGGCGATGCCATGCTGTTGTACTTGTCTGCTAGTTCGTTCCAGGTGCTCTGCAGCCGCTGGCAGTGGCCACACCTGAGCACGAGATCAAGGATCAGTAGGGCAACGCTGAACAGTATTTCGGTGCGCAGTCGAGGATTCCCCCAAGGCAAGTAGGGTGAAGTGCCTTGCCCATGGACACAACTTAATTTTTGCCGGCCGGACATCGAACCGGCAACCTTCTGATTAGTAGCCTGATTTCCTAACCGCTAAGCCATCTGACTCCCCTGTATTATACCAGTGCAGTTTTTTTTTTTTTACATTTTTATAATAACTACAGTGCAACAATAATATATCAGCAATATTACATCGTACAGTGCAACACAAGAAAGCATCATATCGGAACATACTTGTCAAAGAGACAATCTCGGAGAATGTAATAACCTCAAGATACTGTAGACGAGAGACACTTAGAAATTGGATACATTAATGATGATTTGTTAGATCGCAGAACTATGTCCTGTTTGGGGGAAACAACGCAAAACATAATCCTGTTTAATCACCTTGTCTCGTTAAGTAATCTGTGCCAAGGACATGAATGAGTACAGTACAGCTTCACGTACGATTGCATGACAAGGAAGGAATAAAGTTGTTTGGAGGTGGCAAGGTTTTGCTAAATGTTTATATAAAGACAGCATGAGAGCGTGTATGTATTCACGGTTACGTAGCCAGTCAATCTCTGCTTGCCACGTCCGCGGCTACATTCCGCCGGTCTCCAGTACTGTAGCTACTGTTCCTGCTAGCTAAATTAGCTAAAGCTAGCTGACATCCTAGCAATAGAAACTACTCTAATGTTACTTGCTTGAAACTTAAATTAAACGACAAAAGTTGAAAACACCAAGCCATGCTCCTGGGTACCTTTGAGCTAAAGTTTTTTTTGTATCGTCACAGTGTTTTCTATTTTATTTAGTCTAGCTTGCTCTTTAGTCTATTCTGGTGGTTAGCATAACCAACCGCTCGTCTACCTGGCTAGGCTAGTTAGCTAGTCGGCTTGCTAACACATTGGTGGCTGCAAACTTAGTGCAACGATATTTCTCCTTACGGTACACGGTGGTAGCACGGTGAGACAGTAAAGGCAAACTGCTGTAGTTAGTCAGACATCATATCAACAGTGTCCCAACGTGATAGCCGACTAGCTAGTTCATTCATTCACTTACAGCTTAGTTAGGCTAGCCACCTATCTTGCTAAAGTGGAGACTTACCAAGGAGCGAAGAACATGACAAAGTGTGGTGCGGTGGGCACAGCGTTGTTAAACATCTCCACTGTGTACGTATGCTTGACATGTTCGTCCTCTTCTGTGTCCGCGTCGCAAAAAACGGATCCAAAAAGTAACGTGCAGTAAATCAAACCTAACAAAAAAGGCGTGCAATTCAGTGCAATAGAAGCCATGTTCCGTCTTTGCGAGCTAGCTAATGCCACCGGTCTCTATGTGAGAGCACTTCGCCAGACTCTGAGTTGGTCGCTGACTACTCAGGAATGTTGCAGGTCTGTACCTAACTGGATAGGTCTACACAAATGGGAGTATCTCGGAATTTCACTGCAGACAAATATGTGATCCGGATACCGTACAGATCAGTGGCTTCACACAAACCCTGCGCATCTCCAGTCCTACACATAAACGATGGAAATTCAAACAAGTGTCCGTCACAAGCATGTGATTTTGCAGCTAGATGACCTGGCAGTGTGTGCACGCCTGTTAAATGGAAGGATTTCAGCAGAACGATCAATCATTAGGTATATTATCATAAAAATCACTCTCTATTTGTACACACATTATTTAGAGTTTTAAATGTTTTTAGTTAAAACAATAACAGCAAGTATCCATGTATAGTAGAAGCAAAGTGAAGTCACAGAAACGTTAGTGTGACAGCTGTCAACAGAGTCATTTAGTGGGCAGATTTCAGCGTCACCAGCTATGAATCAATGTTGCGTATGATGGTGCTTGTGCATGGTCTATGGCTGTCAGCAGCTGTTTGGCAGCAAGATACTGTTTCCTAACACCCATCCTTCTGAAGCACAACGCCTCCCTTTGAACACTATTTAAAACGTTAAAAGTGATTTGTGGGCAGATCATAAGCGCTTACATTGCAGAAGACAAAAAACACACAAAAAAACAACGTAATCTGTGATTTCACTGCAAAGTATTTGGGTTGGAGCTGAAAACTGGAGGGTGACTTATTTAATGTTTGTCAGATATGAGTAAAAGTTGCCTGTACTTTCACCCTAACTAACAGTGCCTGAGAATGAGAACATTCAGGGCTATTAATTAATCCAGTTTATTGCTGTGGGTATAAGCTTGCCTCCTGGGGGCTGTAGTCCAGTACAGTGGGAACTCTATAAACCTGCCCTCAGTTCCCAAGGCCCCAGCATGTGTTTCTAGCTGGACTGATGACTCTGGCTGGTCCAAGCATTTCCACCCTGTCGCCTGTAGACTTTAGAGTAGACTACTGGCAGCAGACTGCACTAGTAGACTACTGATGCTTGTGTACTACAGTCCTGATACCAGGTCCACTCAGATGGGGGGATGGGTGTAGGGGGAGAGGAGGTGTGGGGGCCATGCACATGTTGAGGGAGAGAGGAGGGTGTGTTGGGGGAGAGAGGAGGGTGTGTTGGGGGAGAGAGGAGGGTGCAGGGTGTGTTGGGGGAGAGAGGAGGGTGCAGGGTGTGTTGGGGGAGAGAGGAGGGTGTAGGGTGTGTTGGGGGAGAGAGGAGGGTGTTGGGGGAGAGAGGAGGGCGTGTTGGGGGAGAGAGGAGGGTGTGTTTTGGGAGAGAGGAGGGTGTGTTGGGGAGAGAGGAGGATGTAGGGTGTGTTGGGGGAGAGAGGAGGGTGCAGGGTGTGTTGGGGGAGAGAAGAGGGTGTAGGGTGTGTTGGGGGAGAGAGGAGGGTGTTGGGGGAGAGAGGAGGGTGTGTTGGGGGAGAGAGGAGGGTGTAGGGTGTGTTGGGGGAGAGAGGATGGTGTAGGGTGTGTTGGGGGAGAGAGGATGGTGTAGGGTGTGTTGGGGGAGAGAGGATGGTGTAGGGTGTGTTGGGGGAGAGAGGAGGATGTAGGGTGTGTTGGCGGTAGGGGTGTGTGTCAGGGAACAAGGGGTTGTGGGTTGGGGGGCGGGGGCTATGGGCATAGTTGGGTCATGAGTGTTCTGCTAGAGCATTTTACTGCAGATTAAGAAGTTGCAGGTTCCAATCCCTCCTTTACATCACTTTGGATAACTGTGTCTGGTGACCATGGGTCTAGTTAGACTGGGACCAGTGGCTGGGAGGTGACCAGGGTCAGAGGGAGGTGACCAGAGTCAGAGGGAGGTGACCAGGATCAGAGGGAGGTGACCAGGGTCAGAGGGAGGTGACCAGGGTCAGAGGGAGGTGACCAGGGTCAAAGAGAGGTGACCAGGGTCAAAGAGAGGTGACCAGGGTCAGAGGGAGGTGACCAGGATTAGAGGGAAGTGACCAGGGTCAGAGGGACATGACCAGGGTCAGAGGGAGGTGACCAGGGTCAGAGGGACGTGACCAGGGTCAGAGAGAGGTGACCAGGGTCAGAGAGGGGTGACCAGGGTCAGAGAGGGGTGACCAGGATCAGGGGAGGAAACCAGGGTCAGAGGGAGGTGACCAGGATCAGGGGAGGAAACCAGGGTCAGAGGGAGGTGACCAGGATCAGGGGAGGAAACCTGCCCTCAACCCAACATGCCTTATAAACGGCTTGGTAGACAGCCTGGCTACCTCAGTGCTGAGAGCAGAGCATGCTAATACATCAAATGGAGAAAGGTGGAGTCCAGTCTAACCCCGCTGCTGTAACATGCGGTCGTTGTGGTTGACTGAAGTTGAGCCACTTGTCAGCGACTCCCAACTCAGAGAAATCATATCTTTAAAGATATTTTTTGTTTTGTCTGCATGAGTCATGAAAGGCTCTTCATGAAGGAGTCTGCTGGCCTGTACCAACTCTCTCAGGGAAACATACTACCTGCCTGGACATCTGCTAAGAGGAGAAACAAGTATTTTCTTTCTGGATTCTAAATCCTCCTCCACAAATATCTGAATCAGAATAGTAAAACAATGTACAACGATGAACTCCTGGTGGCCGTTACCAAGCCTAGCAAATAACCACACTCCTTAATAATCCCCTGTACGGTTTAATCGTAACATGTTATGGTTGTGGTAAAAGCGATTCAATTGCGGCTGACACATTTATGTCAGTGTCTCACAGTGGAGGCCAAGTTGTCTCGGTGCTGGTAGCAGCATGTGCAGTAGGTTCTCTGCTGGCCAGCAGGCAGCATGTGCAGTAGGTTCTCTGCTGGCCAGCAGGCAGCATGTGCAGAAGGAAAACCAAAGGACTTCGTGGATTTGAGGACATGGTGTTTGTTTTTATTAATTGCCTAAAGTTGGTGGTTTAGAGTGAAAGAGTCGGCAGGCGGGGCAAAGACAGAGTAAAAAAAAAAAAGGTGTTCTTTACTTTTTTTTTGTCTACACCGGAGCGTCTGATCTACTGCACAGTGGGTCTCCCTCCGCGTCAGTAGTTCTCGTACGCGGAGCTGCTCGTGTTCTTGGTATGTGGACATGGCCAGAGACCGGAGGACGCAGGATGCGGTCGCTGGAGGGGAACGTGGAACGCTGTGGATGTCATTCACAGACGGACTGCTAGACCAACTACTTGCCGGTAGAACTGCTCCCACGCTATCCGACCACTGCGCCGAAACCTCTGTCGTCTCGTCCTTTCATGCAGATACGCCCGGGAGGCGTTTCCATGGCAATCCCCATTGTGTTTTCTACTCCCTCCAGCTCGGTGGTTGGCTGCATCTGAGGACGAGCCTCCGGAGGCATGGGTCAGAATCACCGTCTCTGTTCTGCTTCCTGTGTTGCAAGGCTGGGGACTTCCTGTGGCTGTGCAGGTAGACACAGTGAGGCCAGGACTGTCAGGAACAGGTGCATTCTGGGAACTGAAGTCAGCGCAGGGTAAAGCATGTAATTCGCTTGTCCAAGGGCTACAACTTGTCAACACATGACCACAGGGACCGGCCGTTTGATTACGACAAGCAATAAATCCCAGAGCAGCTCTGTGTTGCTGGTAATGTGATCCAGGTCTGGATCAGAGCGCTAAGCAGCCACACAGGACAGGACTGGATGGAGAGCTGCTCAGGGAACAGCTCTGTCTGAGTTTCCCATCCCACGCGTGTCTGTGCTGGTAGAGGGGCTGCAGATTCTTCGGTTGCCAGATAAGTGGACATCCCCCTGTGGGAGGATGTGGAGATTGAGAGAGCAGAGAGGCCGATCTGTGAAGTCTATCACCACATTGCAGCTCACAGGAAAGTGAACATCTTGTCTTCAGAGGTGATGTGTTAGATGCAGGAAAAATGGGCAAGTGTAAGGATTTGAACGACGTTGACAAGGGCCAAATTGTGATAGCTAACGACTGAGTCAGAGCATCTCTAAGACTGCAGCTCTTGTGGGGTTCCTGGTCTGTAGTGGGGTTGTTTTGGGGTTCCTGGTCTGCAGTGGTCAGTACCTGAAAAGTGTTCACATTGCTGAAAGAGCTCATGCTTGTCCTGAATGCTGGTTTCATCATCCCACATTTCATTCTATAGGTGGGGAGATATAGACTTTACAGTGAAGTTACAACAAGACCTCAGATCCTCTGGAATCCCTCCTGGACACACTGAGGCACAGGCAGAGCCTTCCAGAATGATGCATCAAGGCTTGTTTATATTTTTCCTTTTAAAAAAGAAAATAGCAGATTTAGTCACTTACCCTCTCATGGAAAAGGGAAAAAGGGCCCTGCCTTGTTGAAGCGAGCTGCCAGTGAGAGGTGGCCAAGTCTCAAAACAGATGTTTACTGTTTTCCTAAGGATGATTTGTTCTCTGCTTGTTATTGATGGCGGTCCAACCATAACCACACTCCCCTTGCTACAACTGAGCGTCATGGAAGGGGGGGGGGGGGGGGGGGGGGGGGGGTGTATCTGCTGTGTGTGTGTTGCCTTTGTGTCCTTGTGTTGCCTGTATGTGTGTGTGCGTTACCTGTATATGTGTGTGTGTGTGTGCAGGTCTGCAGATGTGGCCCTGGTTGGCCCCCCACTCCCAGGGTCCCCACAGAAGCCATTAAGCTGTGGCTGGTGGAGTAATGTGTTTGGCTTGGCCTCGGCCCCGGGCCCCGGCCCAAGGGCAGGAGCAGGTGCTGGGAAGCTCTGGACTACTGCTCACACCCTCCTTTGATCTCTGCTCCAGGACAGCCATCCCTCTCCTCCCTCCCTCCCTCCCTCCCTCCCTCCCTCCCTCCCTCCCTCCCTCCCTCCCTCCCTCCCTCCCTCCCTCCCTCCCTCCCTCCCTCCCTCCCTCCCTCCCTCCCTCCCTCCCTCCCTCCCTCTCCTCTCTCTCTCCCTCCCTCCCCCCCTTCTTTCTTTCTCTCTCCCTCCCTCTTTCTCTCTCTCCCTCCCTCCCTTAACTGGCCCTGGAAAATAAAATAATCAAAGTAATAAAAGTGAAGAAGCAGAGAAACACAGAGACATTGTGTCTGTCAGGTAGAAAACTCAACAGATGGACTGCTGTTGGAGGAAACAACTTCCCTTGAGATCGGTTGCTTCATCCTCAACAAGGAATAATGACTCACATGACAACCTCCTTAACAACGAGCCGCCATGACAACGAGCCGCCATGAACTTCTGGTGGGATACCAGACGCTGCTACAAGTTCCTCGTCCAGATTGATCCAGAAACACAACACCAGCTCATACACACACAAAACCGGCTCAAACAGGCGGGCAGTCTTAATCCAAGTGAGGAAACTCACCCTTCAGAATCCCATGCAGAAAGGTTTGACCTGTCCAGACTGTAGCATCAAACATTTCTTTATAAATCCTAACTGAAAAGTATTTTTTAAAGGCCTGATGGAGAGAGAATAAAACAGAAAAGAGATTTAGCAGAATGATTAGGGGAGCCTCTCTGGGAAAGCTACCATCCTTGGGAAAGAATGAGACCACAGTCCATGGGAATCCCAGCAGACATAAGAACCTCCCTGTGTGTCCACAGGTGACGACAAGAATATGTTCATTCAGCAGATGATTCTACAGTATGTACAGGGGGGTTTCGAACCCGTAACCTCTAGATCTGCAGTCAGATGCTCTACTACTGGGCCATACCCAGTGATGGATGCAACTAGGGATTTGAACCTAGGATCTTTTGATACAGTCAAATGCTCTAACCACTGGGCTCTCCCTTAGACACAAAGGCAGACAAAATAACGATACTCTGGCTTTTGTCTTGATGTTCCCAACAGATGCCAGTCAACCTGAGAGCACATCTGAAGTTAAACCAATTCAGAATTTAGGAGCGAACTGTCCCTTCACCCCTCCACATTCCTATGTGACAGTGCCCTGTGATGGATAGCTTGCTAGTGCTTGCTGCTATTGTGTACCATTACAACCTCATCCACAACATGAGAGCGAACAATGACCAGGGGCCTAAAAACACAGCTCTGATAACCACAGCCCCTCCCTCCTCTCCGTCTCCTGAGGGCTGTAGATAAACTCTTATCAAGGGGCTCTTGATAAGACTTTAGGGGGGTGAGTCCCTAAAGGACATGGGAGGGGGCACAAATAAATCTAACCCGATTAATTCCTCCTTCCTGTCGTCATTCTGGAGGAGAGAGGCGGCGGGGGTGTGAAGGAGGAGGAAGAGCAGGAAGAGAGAGGGTCTGACATCCCCTCACCAGTCACACATGTTGAGTCCCTGAGACTGGGGGCCGGGCGGGAGAGTGTGAGGGAGGGGGGCTGTGGGAACCTTTCAAAAATAGTACCTGTCTGGTAGGAACCGGGAACGGGGGAGGGAGGGGTAGGGGGGTCGTTGGCACAGGATCCAGACATTCCTGAAGCTCTAGACGACAGCATGTTCCGTGGTAGTTCTGCGATGACAGGCCATTCTCTGGGACGTCCCTGGCCATTGTTCAGCTGTGATCGACCGAGGGAGGGGTATGTTGTTACTGGCTTCTTATCTGTGTTTCTTTGACAGGACTTGGCAAGGGCAGCGTAGCGTGTGTGTCCAGCCCCCCCCCACCTCCTCTCCGACACACTGCATCTGAAGAGGGGGATGTCTGAGTTGACTCTGAATGAGAGGACACGTAGTTGTATTTCTATTTTGACTGACAATGGCTTTTGAACCTACTTGTTCCAGTGTCCTGGCAGCACCTCCATGCCCTTGCAAGAACAAATATCCACTTCTTACTTCATTACACTGCTGTTCCCTTCTCCCCACTTAACGACTCTCAGGGTGAAGGTCTGCTGTTACTTAGCGACTCTCAGGGTGAAGGTCTGCTGTTACTTAGCGACTCTCAGGGTGAAGGTCTGCTGTTACTTAGCGACTCTCAGGGTGAAGGTCTGCTGTTGCATAGCGACTCTCAGGGTGAAGGTCTGCTGTTACTTAGCGACTCTCAAGGTGAAGGTCTGCTGTTGCATAGCGACTCTCAGGGTGAAGGTCTGCTGTTGCTTAGCGACTCTCAGGGAGAAGGTCTGCTGTTACTTAGCGACTCTCAGGGTGAAGGTCTGCTGATGCTTAGCGACTCTCAGGGTGAAGGTCTGCTGTTGCTTAGCGACTCTCAGGGTGAAGGTCTGCTTTTGCTTAGCGACTCTCAGGGTGAAGGTCTGCTGTTGCTTAGCGACTCTCAGGGTGAAGGTCTGCTGTTGCTTAGCGACTCTCAGGGTGAAGGTCTGCTGTTGCCAAAGAATTCACATTAGCAGCTGGCTTAGCATCCCACAGGGCCGTGCACCGCCCCCTGTGGAGCGGTAAGACCACGGTATTAACTGGGAGGCACACCCCGATTGTTCATTGCAGTTTTCATTTTGGACCCCATAGTAATTGAGTGAGTGCTGTTATGGCCATAATAAAGCAGGGAGCAGAGCACAAAAGAGGCTGAGAAGATCTCCCGGGTCGTAAATGAACGCTTCCCATTGTTCCTTAGCTGACTCTGAAACTGTTTTTGCTACTTACAACCCCCCCCCCCTACCTCAGTTTTACCTTCCTGGCAAGGAGAGAAATCCCTTTCTCTTTCTCCCTCACACTCTTTCTCTCTCCCCCCTCCTCTCTCTCACACTTTTTGAGAGGAGTTTAGTGAGGGGGAGGTGGAGGGCCAGTCCTGCTGTCAGTCAGGTTCTAAAGAGCAGCAGCGGTCCTTTCTGGGTTTATTGGTTCTGGCGGTGTGAGAGTGGAGGAGAGGGGGAACACTGGAACGCTGGCTTCCATCAGAGGGGACGAGAAGATGATAAAACCGAGACCAGGGCACACGGATTGTGTGAGGAATGTTCAAAGAGGAAAGCTGGTCTGGCACACGGGCTGTTAGGAAGCGGCTCTGGCGTTTTGAAGTAAGAGTACGGATGTGTCCGTGACTCTTGCAGGTTCCTTAAACTATCCTGATACCTCTGTCCATCGCAGCAGTCCTCCATGAATGTAGCTAGTGCTAGTGACCCATCTAACGATGTAGCTAGTGCTAGTGACCCATCTAACGATGTAGCTAGTGCTAGGAACTCTTCTATGGATGTAGCTAGTCGTCAGAGGTCAGGGGTCAGAGTTAGCAAGACAAGCAGCCATCAGACATTTCCTCCCCCCCCCCCCCCCCCCCCCCCCTCAGATTGATGTTGGCAGCAGGACCGTCTCTTGGATCGCTGGGCTCTAGCTCCATAACAGGAAGAACACACTGCTCTCTGATAGGCCGAGGAGACAGAAAACAAAGTCGGGCTTCCCCCCGGCACGAGGCAGCGGGCAGGAGGACGATAAGGCAGCCTCCCCTGCTCCACACTCATCCTCCCAAAACGCAGTAGAAAACAGCAGAGAAGTCACTCACTCAAGTAGAAGTACAGATACTCATGTTTAAAAAGGCAGAAAAGGAAAAACTTCCAGGAAAAGTTCAGAGAGAAAAGACAGAAGAAGCCTTGTGAGGAGCAGGTCAGTGAGGGCTCCCCTCCTTCAGAGACCATGGTGATGCAGAGAGGTGCAGACCAGAGGCTGGGCACAGTTAGACAGGGAGAAGAGAACTGAGGAGATACCTGCCTTCATGCAGCCCTGTGCTTATGGATGGATGTCTACAGGTCACATGGTCTTACATGCCACGGTATTTATAGCTCATGCCCAGCTAACACTATGACTTTGCTGTTGACCTTTTGGCATTTAACCTGTCTGCTTTCTCCTTCTCTCCCTCCCTCCGTCACTTAGTCCCTCCCTCTTCCTCCCTCCTCTATTTCCCTACCTCTCTCTCCCTCCCTCTATTTCCCTACCTCTCTCTCCCCTTGTCTCCCTCCCTCTTTCCAACCAGAGTAAATAAACATGGCCAGATGAAGGCTGCTTTGTTGGCTGAGCAGGGTCGTGTTTCCCTCTGTCACTCCTTGTTAGTTTGTGATGATCTGTCTGGCTCTGCCCTGCCACCCCCCTGACCTCCACACACCTACCCTGCCCTGCCACCCTGACCTCCACACATCTACCCTGCCCTGCCACCCCCCTGACCTCCACACACCTACCCTGCCCTGCCACCCTGACCTCCACACACCTACCCTGCCCTGCCACCCCCCATCTACCCTGCCACCCCCCTGACCTCCACACACCTACCCTGCCCTGCCACCCTGACCTCCACACATCTACCCTGCCCTGCCACCCCCCTGACCTCCACACACCTGCCCTGCCACCCTGACCTCCACACACCTACCCTGCCCTGCCACCCCCCTGACCTCCACACACCTACCCTGCCACCCCCCTGACCTCCACACACCTACCCTGCCACCCCCCTGACCTCCACACACCTACCCTGCCACCCCCCTGACCTCCACACACCTACCCTGCCCTGCCACCCCCCATCTACCCTGCCACCCCCCTGACCTCCACACACCTACCCTGCCACCCCCCTGACCTCCACACACCTACCCTGCCACCCCCCTGACCTCCACACACCTGCCCTGCCACCCCCCTGTCCTCCACACACCTACCCTGCCCTGCCACCCCCCTGTCCTCCACACATCTACCCTCCCACCACCCTCTCTTACCCAGTCTCTTCCCCAGGACACCCAACTGAGCTGGCCCAGACAGCTAGGAGCCAGACTCCCCTGAAAAATGACACAGTGTTTGAGTTAATGGTTGTATAGATGAAATGGTACTAGCAAGGCTTCAATGACTAAAAATTATGTCTTCATTCAACAGAAGCTTGCAATACAGGGGGGATTCAAACCTTAGACCTCCTGATCCTCAGAGTTCTACCACTGAGCTATACCCACACCTAGACTGTGTAAGTTAGTAGAGGGGAAGAAACCAAAGCTTTGCTTGACTCGTGTTGATGAGGTCAACTCTCTTTCCCGCTGCAACAACGGCGGTGTGAGTGAGAGTGCGTGTGCCTTCTGTATGTTGATGAGGGCTTCTTAAATATTTGTTCTGTCACACGGTACGAGATAAACTCCAGTTCCCAGCCTCCCAGGAATGTCCCGCATGCACGTTCATCCATCAATCTGTCGGAATTGTCTGCCATTGTCCAGCGCGGACACGTCTGTAATCACAACACTTCATAAGACAACAGACAGCCCAGCTGTTTGACCGAACACGATAAGGAGAACTGCAGAATATTCGTAAGGCAGACTTTCGTTCAGACTTTCATTCAACAAATCATTTTATTATCTCCTCTTAACAAGAGCTTGGCTCGTGCAGGAGAAGCAGGATGACCAACCTGTCCCGGTAAGAAGATCAGCATGTCCACATCGTTTCATCAACACTGCTCTGAACAGTTCCCCTCACTGCTCTGAACAGTTCCCCTCACACTGACATTCTCACCCCCCCCCCCCCCCAGCCCCCCCCCTCTTAGTTTGTCCTCTGGATGAAGAAGAGGTGCTCAGAAGTGGGAGAACTTGGCTAGGTCCTTCTTCATCTCACTGTACTGGCAGCTGAGGCGCCCTACTGCCTTGGTGTGCTCCTCATCCACTTCCTCCTTCTGGCTCTGCTGCTCCTTCAGGAACTCCTCCCAGTCCTCCCTCCTCCTCTCCAGGCTGGCCTGAATGTAGGGGCTCTGAGGGAGCAGACGACTCAGTAAGGGGGCGATCAGAACGATCTGGGGACACATATCACCTCCACCCTGCCACTGGCAGGAACCTAACGTCATATGAGGCACTCGGGGTTCGAACCTCCATAAAAACACACACAGTTATTTATTTTTAAATATCGCCCAGCTCCGAAAATGTAAATGCCCCAGGGCTGCTGTTTATGTCTGGGATGGGAGTTCACTACGTCTCAGACAGTGGTTCCAGGCCTAGCCCCTGGTAAACACAACTGTAAGCTTTTTTACAGCCTATGATGACATAGCCTGCGTTGGTACATAACTGGCAGTAACCATCGTTATGGATAAGAATCTGTGATCCTCAAAACAAGGTTGATGAGTGTGACTGGAGCTGGCTGGCTCTTACCTGCTGGGCCTCTAGCTCCCTCTGCTGGATCCTCAGGGTCATGTGATTAGCAGCCTCCACTAAGAGATGCAACCAGAGAAAACATCCTCAGTGTCATGTGATTAGCAGCCTCCACTAAGAGATGCAACCAGAGAAAACATCCTCAGTGTCATGTGATTAGCAGCCTCCACTAAGAGATGCAACCAGAGAAAACATCCTCAGTGTCATGTGATTAGCAGCCTCCACTAAGAGATGCAACCAGAGAAAACATCCTCAGTGTCATGTGATTAGCAGCCTCCACTAAGAGATGCAACCAGAGAAAACATTTCAACCCACATTTTTCTAATGTGGGTTGGACAGATTTTTTTTAATGAACTGAGGATGTGGTCGTATTTTCTTAAACTGACTGAACAGATTCCAAAGTGATACATAATGAAACATACATCCCTGGGTTAGTGAGTTATAAAGTGCACTTGTAGAGTCGTGGATCATGGTCCATTCAACTGTGAAAGGTTGAGGAAGCCGTGTTTCAGAGTGTGACAGAGTGAAGGAGAGGCCTTACGTCGCGTGAGGGCCTCGCAGAGATGCTCGTGCATGGTCTGGGTGCAGTGTGGTAACACCACCTGGTTGGTTTCCACCACCAGCTTGTTCAGTTTCTCCAGCAGACGGACCTCTCTGTGTCCACGCTTCTCCTGTTCCACCACAGACAACCACGTATTTCACACAGACACTCAATTTATCACTGAAATTGTACGGCAAACACTGCGCAAATTTCAAGACACTCACCTCAAATTCCCTCACAAAGTAGCGTATCTCTCCTTGTGTGATCGGCCTGTGGTCTACAATTCTGGATTGTATGTCACCAACATCTAGACAGAGACACAAGCCTATGGTGTCAGATTCATGTCAAAAGTCACAAGCGCATAAATTATTTCACATGCGCATTGCCCAGATATGAACTTTTCACTTCCAAAATATAAGTACTCGTGCACAAATTCAAGAACTGACAGTTGCACAGGTCACTGCGAGGGGCCTGGCACACCTTAACTCATAGTTTTACTTTTTGGGGGAATCTTTTGTAAAATATTTTTTTCAACCTTTTAAAACTTTTGGGGGGAAATATCTTAGGAGAGGACTTTTTATGGAAAATATTTTGACAACCTTTCAAAACTTTTTTCAAAACTTTTTTTTTCCACACACAGTGAAAGCAAAGGAGAACAGAGAAGCCTAAAACAAAGTAGATTAAAGCAGAGCACAGTAAAGTATAGTAGAGTCCTCATAAAGTACTCATCAATGATGCAAACTTTTGTTTAGAAACTTTTTGTATACAGTTTTTCTTTCAACCTTTGTTCAACCTTTATTTTTTTTGTTCAATTTTTTTCAAAAACCTTTGTTCAAACTTTATTCTCAATACTTTCTTTTCACACACAGTGAAAGGATAGACAACTAAAAAAATATTTTTACAACCTTTCAAAACTTCTTTCCCAAAATATTTTTCTCAAGGCTGCCACAGTGAGAGGCTGCAATACTGAGAGGCTGCAGCACTGAGAGGCTGCAGTACTGAGAGGCTGCAGAACTGAGAGGCTGCAGAACTGAGAGGCTGCAGTAGTAAGAAGCTGCAGTAGTAAGAGGCTGCAGAACTGAGAGGCTGCAGCAGTGTGTCTGTTCTTCTCCCAAACACAGGCCGTCAGTGTCCCAACGACACTGCACATTTACACAGCTTGTAGTACACCACCAGTCTCACTCAACCATTATCTCTTTCATGCCTCTCTATCTCTCTCTTCTCTCAACTACCTGTACAACTCGGTTGTTGAATCTGTGCGAGAGTAGTTAACTTATATTTTGCGAGTGTAAAGTTAACATCTGCGAATGTGAAATAATCTACGCGCTTGCAATTTTTGACATAAATCTGACGCTACTGCAACAAACAAACCACCCCGGTACAGCTAAGGCTCTTATTTTAAGAAAAGCGAAATGTTACAACTCTGTCGTTGAGGTTACAACAGAGTTGTAACATTTCGCTAGGTTCTAGCTAGATAGCTACTGTTAGGTAAACTAGCTAGGTGATATTGTTTAAGATGGTTCTTCTCACCTTTCCAAATCTTCTCCATGGCCCCGCACCTACAAACAACACCAACCGAATAATTCTTAATACAGTCGTATTTCTTCTTAGCTAGCTATACAACGTTTTAAAATAATAAAATACACATTGAAACAGAAAACGATGAAGAACGAACGTTCCTGGGTTTAACAGTAGCAGCTGAACTGATGTCAGCTGACTCGAAAATATTAGAGGACTTCCTCCCTGCGTGTGGAAGCACCATGGAAGAACTACATTTCCCTTACTGCTATGGTGTGTTTTTGTAGTACGTGGCGGAGCGAACACAGCCAAGAGCAGGAAGCGCTATTCACTAACTGGAAAATTCACAATAGTTTCTACCCTCACTGCATGCAGGGTTACGAAACTCACTGTATCTTTATTGATGCGCAAGACAAATCAAGAAAGACTATTTTGACTTTGTTCTTGCACTGACAGCTGTCTCAACAGAGATATGGAGCATATCCGAACGCCCAAGGTAAGCGTTTAACTGTGGTAATGCAATTGGTGATGTGATTAGCTCTAGTCTAGCTGGATAAGTAAGTTACAATTTCCAACCCCAACCAAGACATTTCGTGACAGTCTTTGCTTTGATCTTGCTAAGTAAGGTTGAATTAGCGTAGTTAATTGCCATTTAGTGATATCCTTAAAATAAGGCTAGGCTAGCCGTTACTGTACTAGTTAGAGCTACTAGTTACTAACACTGTTAGTGGTTAACAGACAGCGCTGCAAAACTAGGTGTTGTTTTTGTTAACTGACCGACAGGATTGAATAGATCTTTAATGTTTGTCAAAAATACCCTGGCTGTTGTTTTTAATGGCGGCAGGTTATTTAGCTAACGTTGTCTAAATGGGACAGATAGCTAGCTAATGTTAGCTAGATAGCATTCCATGATCTCAGATAGGCCGCTTGTCTTGAATAATTTGGCTTCGGCTTCGTCAGTGCCAGTGTGACCAGTCGACATGTAAACAATTAGACAAATATGTAGGCTACTCTTGATTGGTAATACATTTAGTTTGACAGATCACAAGACATCAATGCTACAAATAAAACAAGGATGGTGCGGTTTTCCCTTGAAAGACGTTTGTCGTTGGGCAAGCGAGTCTTGACATCTTGTTTTAGTTTTTTGTTGCTAAGGGCAGTAACGCCGTAATTGCATTAACAAACGGTTTCATCGGTATCATGTGTGTTTTGATTGATGAGTCTAGTTGTGGACCTCCAGGGGTGTGTCTGCACCTCAGGGGTGTGTCTGTCTGCACCTCGGGGGGGGGGGGGGGGTGTCTGAACCTCGGGGGTGTGTCTGCGCCTCAGTCCCGTATTGGGAATAAACAGGTCAGGACTCAACAGTCAGAGTCAGACAGGGAGTCAGATAGCTGAGCGGTTAGGGAATCGGGCTAGTAATCAGAAGGTTGCCGGTTCGATTCCCCACCATGCAAAATGACGTTGTGTCCTTGGGCAAGGCACTTCACCCTACTTGCCTCGGGGGGAATGTCCCTGTACTTACTGTAAGTCGCTCTGGATAAGAGCGTTCTGCTAAATGACTAAATGTAAATGTAAACACAAAACTGTCCTGTCGCTGGTCGGCTAGTGCCTAGCTGGTTGGCTACTAGAGGTTGTAGTTATGTGACAGTAGTTATTGTAACCTTCATATTTAAGTTGTCATAGTGAGGCTGAGGTCACTGAACGACAAGGTGAAAAAATCTGCTTTGAATATATTGTTTTTGGGAGTTGCTGTGAAAAGCATTGTGCTCAGTTCCAGAAGCTTTTGTGAAGCTCTCTAGCTGAGTCCACCAGAGACGACCATGCTCTCCTCACAGCTAGACTGGCTGATTGACAGTTTTCAAAGATGCTCAGATAGCAAACAAGTTTTGTGTGTGTGTGTGTAGGTGGAGCAGGTGCGTCTGTTGGATCGCTTCAGCAGCAGGAGCAGCAGTGGGACGCTGCACCTCACAGCCACTCACCTGATCTACGTAGAGAGCACTGCAGCCGGGGCCCAGGAGATCTGGGTGAGACCTGCACCCTCTCCTCCCTCACCCCTCCTTCACGCACCCTCTCCTCCCTCACCCCTCCCTCACTCGTCCCTCACATGGAGAGAGGAGCTCTTTCTCTTCTCAGTCATGGAGCCACATGAAGGCGATGACCGTAGAAGAGAACCAGGAGATAGTGTCAGTGTGTGTGTATACAGGCCTGAACAAAGTCTGTGTGTTTTGAGGAAGTAGGCCAGACCTAAGTAGCCTTTGAATGTGTGTGTGTGTTGTCTGTCTGGGTTTAGAGAGGATTACTGTTAAAACTCTGTGGGAACCAGGTTAGCCCTGCCCTCCATGGAAACCTAAGCAACACATGGTTGGCGTTGCCTCGGAAACAGGATGGCAGTTCCAGGTGAGACAGAGAGAGGAGGATGTCTAGCATGCTGTTGTCTGAGTAGAGACAGGGGAGAGAGATCAGAGAGGGAAACAGAGAGGGAAAGAAAGAGAAAACAAAACTGCTGCCTCACTTCCTGTCCTCTTCCTTCCTTATCTACTGCACAGCCAGTGTGGTGTGTGTGTGAGCAGGGGTTCATCTGGACACAGTGTGTAACTGGGAGAGAGTGTTTAAAGTCAAGCAGGTTGTTGTGACTCATAAACTATTGAACAGGGGATCAGATCCTGTCTGAGTCATGGCTTGTGAGATCAGCATTTAAAAAGCTGTGTGTGTGTGCGCCTGTTTGTGTGTGAGTGGGGGCATGGAGTGTTCTGCAAGTCATTATCTATTCAGATTAATGCGCATGTTAATAACTTCCCAGGGTTGGAGCAGACCAGTGGAGTGTGCTGATTGGCTGTGGGCCTTCCCCCAAATCTGCATTTAGGAGATTGTTACAAACTGTGACAAAACAATGTGAAATTTGACTCTGTACTTGTTAGAAGTGACCTTACTGAGCGGTGTGTCCCTGTGTCAGATCCTGCACCACCACATCGCCTCGGTGGAGAAGCTCTCCCTCACCACCAGTGGCTGCCCCCTGCTCATCTACTGTCGGAACTTCAGGGTGGTGCACTTTGTGGTCCAGAGAGAGAGAGACTGCCACGATATCTACAGCTCACTGCTCCAGCTTCTGAGGCCAGGTGTGTGGGTGTGGGTAATGTGGTAGTGTGTGTGGGCATTGTGTGTTGTGTACATAGCATGTGTGGACCGAGACAGGGAACATTCAAGGATGCCCCACTAAACTCCCCCCCCCCCCCCCCCCCCAGGCTCCTATGAGGAGCTGTATGCCTTCTCCTACAACCCCCAGCAGAACGACCAGCAGAGGGAGGAGGGCTGGCAGCTCATAGGTCTGGGGGCTGAGTTCGAGAGGATGGGCGTACCCTGCGACCAATGGCAGCTCACTGACGTCAACAGAGACTACAAGGTGGGCGGGACAGTGTGGAGGGGCATCCAATAGGAATCTAGCCTGAATATATAAGGTGTGGGTGCAGCTCAGTGGTAGAAGTTGACCAAGTTGTATCATAGTCTTGATCAAAATCTCTTTGATTGAGAGGAAATTCAAAATGACAGCCAGTGACATGGACATAAATCCACTTAGAGGCTAAATGTCGCTAATCTTACCATCCTCCGTAATGCTGTTCGTTATCCAGAGCTCCCGTCTGGATCCAAGCTCTGTAAGGAGGGTCCTCCCTGGATCCATCAGGTGGAGTCAGGTGGCTGAGCGGTTAGGGAACCGGGCTAGTAATCTGAAGGTTGCCAGTTCGATTCCCGGCCATGTCAAATGACGTTGTGTCCTTGTGCAAGGCACTTCACCCTACCTGGCTCGGGGGGGAATGTCCCTGTACTTACTGTAAGTCGCTCTGGATAAGAGCGTCTGCTAAATGACAAAAAAAAGAAAAATAATCCATCAGATGATCTGATGTACATCCAGCTGGGCTCCTGTCTCAGAGTGGATCAGTTCCCCAGGTTACAGCAAGCAGCTGTACCAATATACAAGGATGGAAAATGGTCAAAAATCTAAACTATTTGTTTGTGTGCGTGTGTGTGTGTGTAAGGTGTGTGAGACCTACCCTAAGGACCTGTATGTTCCCATCACGGCCAGCAAGCCCATCATCGTAGGCAGCTCCAAGTTCAGGAGTAAAGGACGCTTCCCAGTTCTGACCTACTTCTACCAAGAGAAGAAGGTACACACACACACGTGCACACACACACACAAACACACACCCCAGCTGTAGTGAGGTGCTGTCTGGATAAGTGTGCTCTGTGCTCGTGTGCTCCCCCTGCAGGCAGCTGTGTGTCGTTGCAGCCAGCCCCTCTCTGGGTTCAGCGCTCGATGCCTGGAGGATGAGAGCATGCTGCAGGCCATCAGCAGGGCCAATCACAACAGCCGCTTTGTCTATGTCATGGATACCAGGCCCAAGGTGAGGCCACGCCCCCCGGAGATAAGCCCCACCCACCTGGGCTTAAAGTGACGGTTGTATTGAGAAACTTAGATGACACTCCATTTCTTGAACAGTCGGTTGTCAATAATTCCCCCCCCTCCTCCCTCCCCCCCAGCTGAACGCACTGGCTAACAGAGCTGCAGGGAAGGGTTATGAGAACGAGGACAACTATTCCAACATCCGCTTTCAGTTTGTGGGAATAGAGAACATCCACGTGATGAGAGGCAGCCTGCAGAAGATGCTGGAAGGTGTATACACAGACACACACACACACACACACACACACAGACACACACACAGACATACACTCACACTCCACGTTACATACGCCCAGTCACACTCCCTCCTTTAAACATCCCTCCCCTGCCCCTCCAGTGGTGGGAACGCGCTCCCTGTCAGAGAGTGACTTCCTGCTGGGGCTGGAGAACTGTGGCTGGCTGCGTCACGTCAAAGCTGTGCTCGACGCCGCCATCTTCCTCACCAAGGTAGGACTTCATCTCTCTCTGTCCCTGCATCTCCCTCTCTGCCTTTTATTTCTGTAGTGTAATTTCTTCTACCTGTAATAACAATTACATTCTGTCTCTTTTTTTCTCTCCGTCTCCCTCCTTTTCTCCCTCTCCTGTCTCTCCCTCCTCTCTCTCCTGTCTCCCTCCTCTCTCTCCTGTCTCCCTCCTCTCTCTCCTGTCTCCCTCCTCTCTCTCCTGTCTCCCTCCTCTCCCTCCTGTCTCCCTCCTCTCTCTCCTGTCTCCCTCCTCTCTCTCCTGTCTCCCTCCTCTCCCTCCTGTCTCCCTCCTCTCCCTCCTGTCTCCCCAGGCGGTGACGGTGGAGGGGGCCAGTGTGCTGGTTCACTGCTCAGACGGCTGGGATCGCACCGCTCAGGTGTGCTCCCTGGGGGCGCTGCTCATGGACCCCTACTACCGAACCATCAAGGGCTTCATGGTACGCCCCGGTCCCTCCCGAACCCCAGGGCCGCTTGGTACAGTCCTTCTGGCTCTGAGGAGCAGGGATGTAGCTCAGTGGTTAGAGCATTTGACTGTAGATTAAGAGATTGCAGGTTCAAATACCCCCTGTATATTGCTTTGGGTAGAAGCGTCTGCTACATGAGTACATTGTTGATACTTGTGGATGAGGCAGCTGTCTTGTGGTCTGCAGGTGCTCATTGAGAAGGACTGGATCTCGTTTGGACACAAGTTTGCAGACAGGTGGGACTTCTTGTTCCTGGGTGGGACTGAGACGTTAAAGCACCCAACAGTTTACAGCTTCCTGGGAGTCCTTGCACCACTTACCCCCTCTCTCCCCCCTCTCTCCCCCGTCTCTCCCCCCTCTCTCCCCCCTCTCTCCCCCCTCTCTCCCCCCTCTCCCTCCCCGTCTCTCCCCCCTCTCCCTCCCCGTCTCTCCCCCTCTCCCTCCCCGTCTCTCCCCCGTCTCTCCCCCCTCTCCCTCCCCGTCTCTCCCCCCTCTCCCTCCCCGTCTCTCCCCCGTCTCTCCCCCGTCTCTCCCCCCTCTCCCTCCCCGTCTCTCCCCCCTCTCCCTCCCCGTCTCTCCCCCGTCTCCCTCCCCGTCTCTCCTCCGTCTCTCCCCCGTCTCTCCCCCGTCTCCCTCCCCGTCTCTCCCCCGTCTCTCCCCCCTCTCCCTCCCCGTCTCTCCCCCCTCTCTCCCCCGTCTCTCCCCCCTCTCTCCCCCGTCTCTCCCCCCTCTCTCCCCCCTCTCCCTCCCCGTCTCTCCCCCGTCTCTCCCCCGTCTCTCCACCCTCTCCCTCCCCGTCTCTCCCCCGTCTCTCCCCCCTCTCCCTCCCCGTCTCTCCCCCCTCTCCCTCCCCGTCTCTCCCCCCTCTCCCTCCCCGTCTCTCCCCCGTCTCTCCCCCCTCTCCCTCCCCGTCTCTCCCCCGTCTCTCCCCCCTCTCCCTCCCCCCTCTCCCTCCCCGTCTCTCCCCCCTCTCCCTCCCCGTCTCTCCCCCCTCTCCCTCCCCGTCTCTCCCCCCTCTCCCTCCCCGTCTCTCCCCCCTCTCCCTCCCCGTCTCTCCCCCCTCTCTCCCCCCTCTCCCTCCCCGTCTCTCCCCCCTCTCTCCCAGGTGTGACCAGCTGGATGGAGATCCCAAGGAGGTGTCTCCTGTCTTCACACAGTTCCTGGAGTGTGTGTGGCATCTCACAGAGCAGTTCCCTCAGGTAAGGTTGTGTGTGTGTGTGTGTGTAGATGCTGCTTTTTACTGCTGAAGATGATAATGCCGTGTGTGTCCCAAGGCATTTGAGTTCAGTGAGTGGCTCCTGCTGCAGATCCACGAGCATGTTCACTCCTGCCAGTACGGAAACTTCCTGGGCAACAACCAGAGACAGAGAGAGGAGCTGCAGTGAGTAACATACACACACACACACACACACACACTTATACACACACAGACACACCTGGATGCAGACACACACTCATGGGTAATGTGTGTGCAGGCTGAGGGACAGAACTCACTCTCTCTGGGCGTTCCTGCTGGGCGAGCAACACAACTACAGGAACCCTGCCTACAGCCCCGCCCACGCCCTGGCCCACCCGGTCCTAGAGCCCTCTACATTACCCTACCACTTCAAGTATGTCTCCTCTTGTGTAATTTTTTTTCTCTCCCCTGATGTCCTGACTAAATGTTTCTGATTCCCTGTGTGTTTCTGCATGTGTGTGTGTGTGTGTTTATCAGGTTCTGGAGGAACATGTACCTCCAGTTTGACCGCTCCATGCACCCTCGCCAGTCTGTGCTGAAGAACGTCCTGACTCTGAAAGAGAACAACAAGCAGCTGGAGAACACCCTGCAGTCTCTGGAGGACGTACGCCCCTCTTTCTCTCCCTCTCTGTGTCTCTCCCTCTCTCCCTCTGTGTCTCTCTCTCTCTGTGTCTCTCTCTCTCTGTGTCTCTCTCTCTCTGTCTCTCCCTCTCTCCCTCCCTCTCTGTGTCTCTCTCTCTCTGTGTCTCTCCCTCTCTCCCTCCCTCTCTGTGTCTCTCTCCCTCTCTCTCTGTGTCTCTCCCTCTCTGTGTCTCTCCCTCTCTGTGTCTCTCTCTCCCTCTCTCTCTGTGTATCTCTCCCTCTCTCTCTGTGTCTCTCTCTCTCTCTGACCTGTCTCTCTCTTTCTCTCTCTCTGTCTGACCTGTCTCTCTTTCTCTGACCTCTCTCTGTTTC
Source organism: Osmerus mordax (assembly GCF_038355195.1). Lineage (NCBI taxonomy): Eukaryota > Metazoa > Chordata > Actinopteri > Osmeriformes > Osmeridae > Osmerus > Osmerus mordax. The sequence continues at coordinate 16,911,145 of NC_090064.1, forward strand.
TCTCTCTCTGTACATTTGTCTGTGAATATCTGTCTCTGTGTCTCTCTCTGTAATTAATCCTGTGTTTCTCTCTCTCTCCCTCGTCCATCTAGAGGCTACAGCAGCTGGGGGTGACCCTCCCCCCCGCGCCCCCTTCCAGGGGCCACCAGCGCTCTGCCCCCCTCCCCCCCCGCCCCCGCTCCCTCATCCTGGGGGCCCCCCTCAGCCGCAAGGAGGCGCAGAGGCGGCTGGAGGAGCAGCAGGGGGAGGAGGTGGGGGAGGAGGCCACGGAGGGGGAGGAGTGCAGTGACACAGAGAGGACAGTAGAGGGCAGCAGCGCTACAGAGCGCAAGCAGAGCTATGGAGAGCTGGAGGGGACATACCAGGAGGCCAAGGCTGAGCCTGCTGTGGTCAGCCTGGAGTTTGGAGTGGCACGCATGACCTGCTGAGGCATTCTGGGATACCTGGAGGGAGAGCGGGACTGTTGGCTGGGGTGGGTGGGTGGGTGTGTGTGTGTGTGTGTTTGTTGGCTGACACCATGTTCCCTTGGTAACAGATGGGATGAAGGTGTACTGTCTGTAAATCTCTCTGGAATGAAACGGCATTGACTGCACTCGGAAAGCTTGTTTTTTTTATGAATGTTAAAAAACGAAAGAATTAATGAAGATGATGATAAAAATAAAGAATCCAAACTATGAGGAGTTTGAGGTGAGTGTTGAGGTGAATCTGTGAATCTTTGTCTAACATGGAGCCTTTAGTCCTGAGATTAAACTGTTGTTTTGACAAAATCATTTTAATGGTGATGTTTGGGCATCATAAGCCTGACATATCCTCTGAGGGCTGGATCAGAGTAATCTGACCCTTCACTAATGCTGAAATCCAATTTTGCTGTGTCATGTCCAACATAAAAATCAAAACAGGATTTACAACAAAAATAATCTTTCCTTACTGAGTTTTAAGCTAAAATGTTTATCAAGACAAACCCCAGAAACGGTCTGTCTTTTTCCATAGAATTTTAATGCAGATCATCTCAACTATAATACTTTATCAATCAGATAATCTGATTTGTATTGATCAGATAATCCTATTGGTCATCTCTTATGGAGGGAGGGAGGGTGTGTGTGTGGGGGGGGTTAAGGGTTATATTATTGCGCATTGGGCTTGGTAGGAAGACATGGACATGGTTTTGGGACTATACTGTTGCTACGCTGGTATGCAGCATTACATACTGGCTCAATCTGACTAAGGCTGGATCTGGACAGAATTACACTGTACACATACTGATCACTGCACACACACACACACACAAGTTGTCAGAAATATTAATCTATCAAGCATTGCACAGTCAGTCGGTGAACAAGTTTAAGAAAGCTTTATTGCTTGCGGCCGGCCCACAAGGAGACAAAAACATCACGCCATTGTGCTACAAAGTTTGTCTGGTTCACAAGTCTTCAGGTAAGACCATTTATTGGTGAGAAGCCTCCTCCCCTGCATATCAGCTGTCAATATGATCGATCCCAGAGACAGAGTGCGCGTGCACGTGGAAACTTACAGAGTTCTCCGACCCTAGGCTTGACCATATGATTCACTCAACACAGATAAGGTTTATTGCACCTCTAGTATGATAATGGTCAGCCTAGGTTAGTTTGTTTACGTAAGCCTAGTGTCATCTATAGGTCATGTGGGGAGAGGGTTCTCTGCTGACAAAGGAATGCTAGCACCAGTATTTTCAGAATATAACCTTACATTCTAAATTTCTCCGACACAAGTACAGTGTACTATTGAGTGTTTAAGTGTTTAGTATGCATGTGTGGGGTATACTCTGTACTGTGTGTGTATGTGTATTCTGTCGTGCATCCACTGCTCCTTCTCTAGTCTGGAACATGGGAAGAAGAGGTCCTAAATTCTTCAGGACTCACACACGCACACACACACTGCTGACATTAAAGATGCGACCATGTGAATTCTCTCGCTCTCTCTCTACACCTGACTGGTGCACTTTAGTCAACATTAAACATTAACGTGACTTTTACACAAACACGAGTGCTCTAAAGCACTGAATCATTCAGATCTGGTTTACACACCATGCTGATATAACACACCACTCAGGACAAAACACACACACGCACACACACACACACACTTTAGGGTACTAGGGCCTGTCAGTGCCAGTCCTTCTCTTGCTCTCGACACAAACAAGCATTCATTGAACAAGCTCAATGATAGATACATAAAGATTATAGAAAGAGTAAATATTCACACAATCCCCGTTGTTCTCCCTCCCTTACAGAGCTTGTCTCTGTGAAGCCCTCTAAATGTCGCGTTTAGTGTCTGTAAGGCTTCTCTCTTGGGAGTGGGAGAGAAATAGAGAGAAAGGGAGAAGTGAGAGAGATGCTAAATAGAAGCCCTGTCCAGAGATGGGAGGCATTCTTGTGTGTGTGTGGGAGTGTGTGTGTGTGGGAGTGTGTGTGTGTGGGAGTGTGTGTGTGTGTGGGAGTGTGTGTGTGGGGGAGTGTGTGTGTGTGGGAGTGTGTGTGTGTGTGTGGGAGTGTGTGTGTGTGGGAGTGTGTGTGTGTGGGAGTGTGTGTGTGTGTGTGGGAGTGTGTGTGTGTGGGAGTGTGTGTGTGTGGGAGTGTGTGTGTGTGGGAGTGTGTGTGTGTGGGAGTGTGTGTGTGTGGGAGTGTGTGTGTGTGGGAGTGTGTATGTTGATCAGTACCCAGTCCCAGATGCAGAAGACACCTCTCACATGTGAGTAGGGCAGGTGAGGTCAGGGCAGGTGAGGTCAGGGCAGGTGAGGTCAGGGCAGGTGAGGTCAGGGCAGGTGAGGTCAGGGCAGGTGAGGTCAGACCTCAGAGAGCATCAGGAGATTCTCTCCACACTGGGGGGCCTTCTGGTGTGGGTGTGTGTGTGTTGATAGCCCTGGGCATGTGAAAGCAGACATTGTTTAATAGCAATGAGGTGGAAAAAGATGGGTCAGAAGAGGAGGGGAGGAGGGGTGGGGAGAGGAGGGGAGAGGAGAAAATAGGTTGAAAGTAGATATAGGAGGGTGGGGGTGTGTGTGTAAGTGGGTCAGGGTGGTAAGTCAGGGTGCTAAGAAAGAGGGGGTGCAGAGACAGAACAGCTTCAACATTGAGACAGTAGGAGAGCAGACTAACTCAGTAGATAACTCATTGGATAACTCAGTAGACTAACTCAGTCGATAACTCAGTCGATAACTCAGTCGATAACTCAGTAGATAACTCATTGGATAACTCAGTAGATAACTCAGTCGATAACTCAGTAGATAACTCAGTAGATAACTCAGTCGATAACTCAGTCGATAACTCAGTAGATAACTCATTGGATAACTCAGTCGATAACTCAGTCGATAACTCAGTCGATAACTCAGTCGATAACTCAGTAGACTAACTCAGTCGATAACTCAGTCGATAACTCAGTAGACTAACTCAGTCGATAACTCAGTCGATAACTCAGTCGATAACTCAGTAGACTAACTCAGTAGATAACTCAGTAGATAACTCAGTAGACTAACTCAGTAGACTAACTCAGTCGATAACTCAGTAGACTAACTCAGTAGATAACTCAGTAGATAACTCAGTATGAACACATGAGGAGAGTAGACGTCCTTAGCAGACTAGCTCAGAAAAGTGGCAGTTTGTCGTCATGTCCCAGATCTCCAGATGGGTGTCAACTGCAGGGCATATGGCAGCCGAGGTCTGAGCCACGCTCTACTGTCCTGTGGGTTGGTGTGTGCGTGTTCAACATGTTAACACTAAAATATTTAGCTCAATCTATATCCTGCTTTATCCCCTTCATAGCCTTCATCAGCAGATCTAACCCCCTCCCTCTTTACATGGACGTAACACACTACTAAGTATTTTCATTAGAGAGATTTGCAAGGCTTAGTTTTGTTTACTTGAAACTTCTAGATGTGTGCATGCTCACACCAACACACTCTGCTAAAGAGGGCTGCATCCATCCACCTCCTCATGAATCTGTAAAGTCAGGCAGCTGCTGAGGCCTTAACAACAACACACTGAGAATCTCCTTTGAACACACTTGTGAGCTCTTTCTCTCACACACACCCACACAGACAGAGAGGTGCGCAAACAGGCGCTCTCTCTCTCCCTCTCTGTCTCTCTCTCCCCCTCTGTCTCTCTCTCCCTCTCTCTCTCTCTCCCTTTCTGTCTCTCTCGGGACCCACAGTGCTGAGGGGGAGGCGGGGGAGGGGGAGAGGAGGGAGAGGGGGTGGAGAGGAGAGGGGTGGGGGGTGGAGAGGAGGGGGGTGGGGCGGGGCATGGGTTCCCTGCCAACACGGACGAAAGCTGCTTAGCCCTCCCAGTTGCCATGGCTACTGTCAGGAGCAGCAGCAGGCGTGTGTGTGTGTGTGTGTGTGAAAGAGAGAGAGAGAAGCGAGAGAGAAAGAGGGAGGGAGGGAACACCAACAGACGAGCTTCAGTCTAAACCCGAGCAGGAGAGAGAGCAGCCAACCGCAGCAGGAGAGAGAGAGATAAAGAGAGAGAGAGAGAGGGAGGACGGAGAGAGAGAGACAGAGGGAGGACGGAGAGAGAGAGAGACAGAGGGAGGACGGAGAGAGAGAGACAGAGGGAGGACGGAGAGAGAGAGAGGGATGGAGGTGCAGTCGGAGTGTGTTGAGCCGGTCGCCTCGCCTGCAGAGCCCCAGCCCTCTGGGAAGATCAACAAAGCAGCCTTCAAGCTGTTCGGGAAGCGACGCTCTGGGTCGGGAATGGCCGGCTTCTTCTCCTTCAGGAACAAAGGGGCGAACGGGAACTCAGTGAACGGGAATACTGCAGCGGACCTCGTTAGAAGCAAAACGCACGACGGGCTAACGAGCGAGAGAGGGGAGGAGCCGGGGAGCCAGGAGGCTGGGCCGGTGAGGTCACTCAGCAAATCGCTGAGCTTCTTCTCTCTGCTCCGACGAGGAAGTGGGCGGACCAATGACAGCGGAGGATTCAGTAGGAGGGGGAGGGGCTTGAAGGGCTTCTTCAGCAGCATCCGATGGAGGAGGAAGGACCGGGCGCTGGAAGGAGGGGTGGAGGTGGCGGAGGGGAGGGAGGCGAGGGAGGGTGACATCATCGTTCCGGAGGAGGTGAAGGATGTCACCCTCACCCTCGAACCTCTGCCACACCCACCCCAGGAGGATCATGGGAGCTCGGAGGCGGAGCCAAACTCCCCCGAGACGGAAACTGCTGCCAGCGTCACTGCGACGCCCACGCACCACGTCTCCATGGCAGTGGCCGCGTCGGACTCCCCCTACACTCCTGAACCCTCCCCCCTCAGGGACCCCCTCCACCCCAAACCGTCCTCGCCCCCCCTGGACCCCCCCTCGGAGCCGTCGGTGGACCGGCTGTGCTCGCTGCTCTTCACAGACGTCACTTCCCTTAAGAGCTTCGATTCGCTGACGGGCTGCGGTGACATCATAGCGGACGCAGAGGAGGAGGGGGGTGGCAATGGAGGCAGCGCAAGCAGCAGCAGCAGTGGAGGGGGGAGTGGAGGAGGAGCAGGGGGAGGAGCAGGGAGAGGAGGACGAGGAGGAGGAGGGGGGAGAGCTGGGGTTACATCCATGGTCCGTGGCTCTCCGGTCAAAGCCCCCCTCTCTCACCACCCCAGCCTCCCCGCCGGCCCCAGCCCGGCCCCCCTCCCCTCCCGGGCGCGGCCCCCTGCCCAGCAGCCGTCCGGCAGCAGTGTGGTGGCCTACATGGGCGCCGGGGAGGAGATGGCTAGCCCAGATGGGGTGGACGACGCAGACATGCAGGGGCTCTGGCACATGCTGCCCTCCACCGGAGACAACTCCCCCGCACTGCCCCGGCCACACCCCACCCCCGGCTCCACCCACCCCCCTCGCCCCACCACCTCCAACCCCCCAAACCTGCACCCCGCGCCCACCCGGAGCGTGGAGCGCAGGCCCCCCCAGGTGAAGGCTCTGGGCCTCAGCAGGATCCCTGTGGTGGGGGCGAAGCCCTCCCTCCCTCACGCCCGTCTCCCTGGCTCGCCCAATGAGAAGGAGGCCCTCAGCGACGAGGGCTACTGGGACACGCCCACGGCAACGCCCTCAGCCACGCCCGACGACGGAGGGTTGCTAAGGAATCAAAGGATCGCCCTGACACGTGACAGCTGCTCTGGCGACCAACTCTACGACCTCTACAACGACCCGGAAGAGGAAGCGGAGAGGTCGGGGGAGGAAGAGGATCTGACCAGTACTCCTTCTCCATCCGCCGGCGATCCCCTCTCACAGACATCCCCTCCTTCATCCTCCTCCTCTTCCTCGTTCCGCTCTATGAAAGGCAGCGTCAGCCTCCCAAGGGAATCCAAGATCCCAGTCAGCCTCAAGCAGAACACACCCCCACACTCCACCAGCCAATCAGCTCTCTCCTCCGTCCTGGAGGCCAGTCCCCCTCCACCAAAGACCCAGGCTCCACCCCCTGCACGCACCAGGATACCGGTTTCTAAGGTGCCTGTCCGTCGCTCCGGAAATCAGCCTGGAAACGCCACTAGAGGAACTGCTCACAGGAAGTAACTATTCCTGACTTCCTGTTAATGACCAAGGTGGACTTTGGTGTTGTGGACAAAGAGCTTGTTTAAGATATAACCAATAACTCGTCTAATTAAAATGATAAATTATTTTTTATTCTAAAAGCTCTTCTTCTTTGGTCTTGACTAAAATGTTTTCCTCGCTAGTTTGGGAAAGTCATGAAGAAACTCCACAAGGTTCAGGGTGCAGAGGAGGAGGATCTTACGGAAGTCTTCTCTTGACAATCAGCCATGGACTGTGACTTCAGCCATGGACTGTGACTTCAGCCATGGACTGTGACTTCAGCCATGGACTGTGACTTCAGACAAATCACCCAGAAATGTCCCTGGAAGAGGCCTGGGGCGACCACAACAGACAAATACAAAATGGAGGGTTTAGACCAAGGTTTAGATGATGATTAGACTAAGGTGTAGACCAAGGTTTAGACCAAGGTTTAGATGATGATTAGACTAAGGTGTAGACCAAGGTTTAGACCAAGGTTTAGACGATGTTTAGACTAAGGTTGAGACACCTCCACACAGACTTTCTCTCTACGCAAGAAACGATCTGAGCACCTTTTTTTGATTCTCAAAAACATTGAATTTAACATGAAGCCACTTTGTTAACCCACAAGGGCCTAATCTAATTAAAAGGGTTTGAGTTTGTCATCCCATTTAATCTGTAACAAATTACCTCCTAATAATCCTCATCTGATGGAGTCTGTCTAATCTGGACACCTGCTTGAACAACAAACCTCCAACTAAGCAAAAACACTACTTATCAAACCAGCACCGCAACGCTTCTCTGGGATTTACATCACAACACCCAAGGATATGGAAACGTATTTACACTATTTACACACCTGCAAGACTGAGGGAAGATGGAAGCATCCATTACCGGACACATGTGCGCGCGCATACACACACACACACTGTAGCTGCATGCACTGCACGCCACATGACACAAAGATCAGGGAACACACACACACCTTCAATTTGGGGACTTTTCGAAGCAACACTGAATGATTCCTGTTTTCTATTGAATAACCTTATTCCACACTGCAGTTTTTCATACTTGTTTTTATAGTATGATTCTTACTGAATGACACCTCACGGGATCCTGACTGTGAATACACCATGTTTTAGTTCCTCTTCCTGTTTGTTAGTTTATCTTGCTGTTTGATAGTTGCCCTTCCTGTTCGTTAATTCCTCTTCCTATTTGTTAGTTCCTCTTCCTATTTGTTAGTTCCTCTCCCTGTTGGTTAGTTCCTCTTCCTGTTTGATATGTCCTCTTCCTGTTTGTTAGTTCCTCTTCCTGTTTGTTAGTTCCTCTTCCTGTTTGATAGTTTCTCTTCCTGTTTGACAGTTCCTCTCCCTGGCGGTTAGTTTCCCTTCCTGTTTGTTAGTTTCTCCAGTCAACACTGTCTGAGTGTGTCTGTTTGGGGAGGAGGGGTGAGGATGGCCCAGGTCAGTCCGTCATGACACCGTGGTATGTGTACTGTACCTGGTCTGGTATTTGTGATCTAAGTAGGTTTGAACTGGTTTGTAGCACAGCCGTCCTGCAGTGCAACGCCACAGTAGATACGTGTTCTGATCCTAGGTGTGTTGTTAGATGACTACCGGCTGAATGGGATTGTTTGTGGTCACACGAGGATGTTCAAGTCTGACTTTAGAAACCCCAATGGAACAAGAGTATACTTAAATCTAATTCAAATGTGTTAAATAAGAGCTTAATACATTTTCATTATCTTTGTTTTTCTATTGGAAGTGTACTTAACATATACATATTTTGTATTTTCACACACATACTGACAACTTTACTATATGTAAGTATGTTTGTACTCATACTTTAAAAGTATCATTTTAGTATACTGTTCTTTCGTTTGGGATCCCAGATTTGGATTGGTAAACAAGATGGTGACGAAGGACATTTGTTTATTTCTCCAGTTGTCCATCGATCCTGGGGTTGATAATGAGGTTGATGGGGTTGAGGTTCATAATGAGGTTGATGGGGTTGAGGTTCATAATGAGGTTGATGGGGTTGAGGTTCAGGTTGTGAACATGGGAGCAATAAATTCTGTTTGCTTGTTTTCACTTCCCCACTCCTGCTACAGGAGCTGAAAAGCTCTCTTGTTTTTCCTTGTCTTGGCAGTTTCTATTTCTCTGTTTTGATGGTGTGATCTTTGTTGCTTTTTCCTGTTTTCATATTTAATGAATTAAACACTGTCTATGCGCTGACGGAAAGGGTTGTGCCTGTTTGTGTCACGCACGCACACACACACACACACACACACATTGCATTTGAGGGCAGACTTGTGGTAACGTGATGCAGCTTTGTGGCTTAGTTGCCCCTGCCAACCCCCCCCCCCACGCTGACACACAAAAACACAGTGCTCTCAGTCTGCCTGCCTCCCCCTCTCTCATGGTCACGTCCCCAAGGAGGGAGGCAGGGGGAGAGAGGGGGAGGGAGGCAAGGGTGGATGCGTTTGTTAATCAGCTGTGGCAGGGTTTTGATGTTTGTCATCTTAAGAGTCCTTGTCTGAGATGTGGTTGCTTGTTTTCCCAGAGCACAGGAAGTGAGGTCTGGTGTGTTAGTCATCATGATAGCGCAGGTGGAGGGAGTCTGTTGGCCACAAGGAGAGAGTGATGTGGCTCCTTCAGTTAGTCAGACACCAGTCTGTTGATGCCAGGGTGTCCCTCGCATGCTAGATAAAGCGTGTTTGATCGTGTGTGATTGTGTGTGTGTATGTGTATGTATGCTCGTGAGCATGTGTAAGGGAGGGGGATTTGGTGCAGTGCGAATCCCCTTTGTAATGGTGCAGCAAATCCCCCCCCCCCGCTCTTTTTCTTCCCTTCTTCCTTCCCTCCTTCCCTCCTCTCGCTCAACTCCTCCCTCCCTCCTCTCTCTCCCCTCCTCCCTCCCTCCCACCTTCCATCCTCCCTCCCTTCTCCCCAACAGTGTGTGGTTTATGTAAAAGCCTTACGTAAGAGCAGGACGCCATGACCAGATCTCAGCTGCTGCTGGTGACACAGAGAAGGCCGAGTCTGGCTGCACCTCTGGGGTTCTGTATGTCTGGTTCTGTGTGTCTGACGTTCTGTATGTCTGGTTCTGTGTGTCTGAGGTTCTGTATGTCTGGTTCTGTGTGTCTGGGGTTCTGTATGTCTGGTTCTGTGTGTCTGACGTTCTGTATGTCTGGTTCTTTGTGTCTGAGGTTCTGTATGTCTGGATCTGTGTCTGAGGTTCTGTGTGTCTGGTTCTGTATGTCTGAGGTTCTGTGTGTCTGGTTCTGTATGTCTGGTTCTGTGTGTCTGGTTCTGTATGTCTGAGGTTCTGTGTGTCTGAGGTTCTGTGTGTCTGGTTATGTGTGTCTGGTTCTCTGAGGTGATGAGTTCCTCTCTCTTCACTTAATCTTCAAGAGAACCTGGTTTAGAAAGTCGTACTTGAGTTAGTCTCAGTGTGTATGTGTGCATAACTTTGTGTAAATGCATTTAGGGTGGTGTATATATTTATATATAACCATTTATGTGTAAAGTGTGTGTGTACTGTGAGATTGTGAGTGTGTGTGATGGTGTGTGTATATACATGTATTAGTGTCTCTAACTGTACATGTGTAGATGTGTGATTTTGAGTGTGTGTTTTTGCATGTGTGTGTGAGAACCCCGAGCTTAAGCAGAAGCTGTACCCCACATTTCACACGCCTCTCAGCAGACGTTCCCATGGCAACCCCACTAGGTCACCCAATGAGAGGATGGGGCTGGGCAGGATGGGGGGGTGGGGGTGGGGGGGGGCGTGACGATGACACAGTGAGTGAGAGACCTGATTGGAGTCAGACTGCTGCAGTGAAACACACGCACACACACTCACTCACACTTGAATACACACACTTACACTCACAGTAAACACACACTACATACACAGACACACAGTCACTCATTTACTCACGTATAGTTAGTGTACATACATTTAGATGCAAAGTGATCAAACGTGAAGGCTGAGAGGGGGTGTTCACTCTCATCATCCTCTCCTGCTGTACACGGTCCCTGTCCTGTTAGGCCCCCTCTGATCACCTGAAACATGGCGCTGAACATGCATGAGCTGGGTGGTGGAGGGTGGGTGGTGGTGCAGGAGAGAGCTAGGGTTACAAGGGCACCCGTACCCCAGAGTCTTCTGCATCACTAACCCCACGGGCCCTGTGTCTCTAAACCCTTCCATCGTCCTCATCATGTCCTGATATATATTTAAGGAGAGAGGCCATGTGTGTTTGTGTGTGTGTGTGTGGGGGGGGGGCTTGTGTGTGTTTATGAGCTTTCAGGAGGAAGAGGAGGGATTCTGTGTGTGAGGATGACATAAGAATCTCTTAACATGCTGGTGGTTTGTTCCATGAAACCATGTCAATAATGAATCCTTGTAAGAAGCCTAGCATGAATCTGTTGAGGGAAGTTCCTACCTATAGCTCCAGGCAGTGACAGACTCCCAGCAGCAACTTTTTCATCACTGTCTGGTCAACACCGCCCCCTGCTGGTACCACCTCCACCTGCAGGCTCTATGGATTTATAAAACACTATGTTATGGCCTATGTGTACACTATATTATCTCGGTATTTATATACTCCTAGTGCAGTGCCCATATCCGTGATGCAGCCGGTAATTAAAATATCGGTTAGTTGATTAAATGTTAGCTTAATTGGAGCACGTATGTGTTCATTGTTTTGGTTTGTGCACGTTCGAATAACGCAGCCAGAGTTTCTGCATCAGTAGACGCATTAATTCACTAAAATTACACAATTCAGTTATCTATTGTGAAAATGCATTATCCACTAAATTTTGTCTTGCTGCTAATTAGCTAGCCAGCATTCCGTCCATAAAAAAGCTAATTCGTCATGCAGGCAGTCAGCCCTGTTCATACGACAACGTGCTTATGAGTGGCTATGCCCATGTATTTTTCCATTTAAATGTTGTCCAGCAAATACGTGTTTTAGCAATACATCAAATCCCTGCAGTCTATGTAAACTATAGTGAGTTGTTTGTTTGGCCTACAGCACCATAATTACTCACTTGTTTTGCTCATTTGCTTCCGGGGGTGTAGACTAGGATATGGTGGCCTTTTTGCTTGAAGCTGTCTTTCTGAAGCTACACAGTCAGGTTGTCTTCAATGAGTTTGTCACAGAAAGCTGGACACTTTTTGCGAATTTTGTTATCTCCAATGTGAACCTTTCATCTGGGCAGTACTGTAGGTTATGAACCTTTCATCTGAGCAGTACTGTAGGTTATGAACCTTTCATCTGAGCAGTGGGCTACACGGCGTTTCAACATCATAGTGTCGCGTGGGAATGTTTGGATTACCGGTTTGCGCGGGAAATTATGGAAGCGCCCATAGAGGACAAATACACAAAATTGAATCAGATTAACAATGCAAGATCTGCTCTGTAAACATTTTTCGAACCTTGATTTTTTGCATCTGATTTTTTTTACAATGAAATAAATTCATATTTCCTTTGAGTATTTTACGTGATCAGGTGTTCATGATCCGCGAAAAGTGCTGTTTTAAATCGTTCAAGTGGACTGATTCCCTCCTCGCTTGTGTGAAGGGTTAGGGAGTTTCAACAGGGAGAATACAGCATGTGTTTGATACAGCATCATGGAGGGTGTGGAAAACCAAATATCCTGACATTATCACTTGACAAAAAAAGTTGTAACTAAGTTACTGAATGAAGTTATATTTGAAAAGCAAACATGAATGTTCAGGCCAAACAGGCTCTGGTTCTTTTCCGTAATTCCACAGCATCGTTATTGATGGTATGCTGCCATCTAGTGGTCGCCAAAGGTATTGGGAGCGATACTGACTTCTTTGTTGGCAAGAGTGCAATCCAACTTTGTGAGGTCGATCACCGCCCCCTGCTGTTCAGGAGTGTGAGACCTGTGGCCTGCATAATGAAGAAATAAGGTATTCAGTAAGTTAAGGCTTTTATTCAAAGCAACATGCAGGGGGGATTTGAGCCTATGACATTTACATTTAGTCATTTAACAGACGCTCTTATCCAGAGCGACTTACAGTAAGTACAGAGACATTCAGGCAAGTAGGGTGAAGTTCCTTGCCCAAGGACACAATGTCAATTGGCACAGCCGGGAATCGAACTGGCAACCTTCTGGTTAATAGCCTGCTTCCCTCACCGCTCAGCCACCTGACTCCCTATGACCTTTTGATATGAAGTCAAATGGGCAATCACTGAGTGTAACCATCCTATTTAATGTCCTCAGTGCCTGTGAACACATACGTGCTCCTGCTGTAACACAGACTAGTACTCCACTACAGTTTCCTGCACAGCCGACTAATATGAGGGCTCTGGAAGGAAACACAGGATTTTTGCTGTTGTGTTTCCACAGTCAGCCACTAGGGGGAGCGGCGTCCACCCTTCCTGTTACAACATTAAGATATTTGCATGTCATTTGTTAATTGTGTCAAAGACATGCTAAACCAACAAGGACATGTTATCCAGAAGGCTTGAGTTGGTTAAGAGACCAGGGTTACTGGCAGAAGCACATTATAATGAATGAGTGGAAGGCATCGTTTGGGGCTGGTGTTGCATGTATACAGAAATATTTGTTTTTAACTGCTTTTAATCAAATAACCATCACAGTGAGTTAGGAGAAAGTCCTTGACTGATTCAGCATGGTCCTCATTGTTTGAACAGAACAGTGTTCATGCATGCATGATTAATTTAGTTTGATCCAGTTAAGTAGATGCAGTTGGGATTGATTACCTTCCTCGTGGTGCTTTAAGGGACTTTGACAAACAACAACCGCTCCACAAACTCTGTCAACATAAGTAGAGGATGAACTGCCTGTAAACAACAACATAAGTAGAGAATTAACTGCCTGTAAACAACAACATAAGTAGAGAATGAACTTCCTGTAAACAACAACATAAGTAGAGAATGAACTGCCTGTAAACAACAACATAAGTAGAGAATGAACTGCCTGTAAACAACAACATAAGTAGAGAATGAACTGCCTGTAAACAACAACATAAGTAGAGAATGAACTGCCTGTAAACAACAACATAAGTAGAGAATGAACTGCCTGTAAACAACAACATAAGTAGAGAATGAACTGCCTGTAAACAACAACATAAGTAGAGAATGAACTGCCTGTAAACAACAACATAAGTAGAGAATGAACTGCCTGTAAACAACAACATAAGTAGAGAATGAACTGCCTGTAAACAACAACATAAGTAGAGAATGAACTGCCTGTAAACAACAACATAAGTAGAGAATGAACTGCCTGTAAACAACAACATAAGTAGAGAATGAACTGCCTGTAAACAACAACATAAGTAGAGAATGAACTGCCTGTAAACAACAACATAAGTAGAGAATGAACTGCCTGTAAACAACAACATAAGTAGAGAATGAACTGCCTGTAAACAACAACATAAGTAGAGAATGAACTGCCTGTAAACAACAACATAAGTAGAGAATGAACTGCCTGTAAACAACAACATAAGTAGAGAATGAACTGCCTGTAAACAACAACATAAGTAGAGAATGAACTGCCTGTAAACAACAACATAAGTAGAGAATGAACTGCCTGTAAACAACAACATAAGTAGAGAATGAACTGCCTGTAAACAACAACATAAGTAGAGAATGAACTGCCTGTAAACAACAACATAAGTAGAGAATGAACTGCCTGTAAACAACAACATAAGTAGAGAATGAACTGCCTGTAAACAACAACATAAGTAGAGAATGAACTGCCTGTAAACAACAACATAAGTAGAGAATGAACTGCCTGTAAACAACAACATAAGTAGAGAATGAACTGCCTGTAAACAACAACATAAGTAGAGAATGAACTGCCTGTAAACAACAACATAAGTAGAGAATGAACTGCCTGTAAACAACAACATAAGTAGAGAATGAACTGCCTGTAAACAACAACATAAGTAGAGAATGAACTGCCTGTAAACAACATCCCCAGATCAAGTCCATGACAGTGACGGTTCTGTGTCCTGATGATGATTTCTAACTCTCCAGTAGCGGTGGTTTGGTATGACTTGTTAGGATTTATTATAAAATAATATGATTTATAAAATGATGTATAATTTAACATAAACTAAATTGTTGTATTAAGATACATCAGATTTTAAATAGGCTGTTTGTTGGTTTTTCCCATTATAACAGCAGTAAAACTATATACTTTTTTTTACCAACTCTTATTTCTGCATAATCCTTATAACTGATATAACTGCATAATCCTTATAACTAATTATAATTATATATAGTTATATGGCACTTTTATATCTGGTCCTACTGTTTATGCTGTTTTTGGTATTTTCCCTTTTTTCCAGTATTTTTACTTAACATTTAATTTTTTTTGAATCCTACTGTGTGGCTGTTACTGTATATGACTTTGTCTTTTTCCTGTTCGGAAGCATAAATAATCATTTTAATCTTTAGATGAAATATATCATTTAGAGAGGATAGCAGCATATATACACATTGTAGAGTAAATGAGGACGCAACAGTAACAACCTATTTTCATCCCGATATATAAATATATAAATATATATATTTGAATTAAACACAAAAAGAAGCAAAGCCAACATTGGCATAATGAGGAAGTTTGTGTCTTTGTGCATCATCATCTGTTAGGGTCCAAACACACTCACACACACACACACACACACACACACACAGACACACACACACTCCCACACACACTCACACACGCAGACAGACACACACACACACACACACACACACACACACACACACACACACACACACACACACACACACTCACTCACACAGACACACAAACACACTCACTCACACACACACACACACACACACACACACACACACACACACACACACACACACACACACGCAGACAGACACACACACACACACTCACACACTCACACTCACACACACAGACCCCGTCTGCGTGTGTGTCTCCTGCATGAGGTGTATCATGTTCATGTCTCACAGGTCTATTAAGTGAATTTAGGGACAGAAATGGTGATCCATTTGTCTCTTGTAGTTACAGTTGAAGCCGTTATGAGCAAGAGAGGGTTCCCAAAGGTTAGGGTTAGCCCCAAAAAGACAAGAATAAAAAATAAAAAAAGAAGATTTTTGCAACAGATGAAAAAGTCACAAATGGAGAGATAAATATATATTTTTTTATTGTATTACTAATGTGATCAGTGGATAGTTTTCACTGCTGTTGTACATAAATAATAATTTTATAAATTATTTTAAAACCACATATACCAGATTTGAACAAGTGAAGTATAGGAGGACTGTAGGAGGTCTATAGCAGGTCTATAGCAGGTCTATAGGAGATCTAGGAGGGTTGTGGAAGTGCTTCAGTTAACATCATCAGATCTTCCAGCTCGGTGATGGCCTCGAAAAAACCTTTCTCTCACTACCCGCCCACATTACCCAATGGCTATAATTATTTTGCATTACGTGGCTCTCTTTTCCCCCTCTCTCCCTCTTTCTCTCTCTCCATCTCTGTTTCTCTCCTACCTCTCTGTTTCTCTTCCTCAGGTTCAGTGCATTGATGATCCAGGGCCCAGAGAGAGCCAGAGGGATGGTGCTTGGTGTTCACAGCACGCTGGGCATCACAGTCTCCCAACAGGTCAGGGGGGTTACTCACTGCCACGGTAACAGGTGGGGGGGTTACTCACTGCCAAGGCCCCTGGGCTCCACGGTGAGGGGGCTGAGGCCCAACACCCACCTGCCCACCTCGGCCCTTTCCTCTCCTGGCAGCCGGCACGCTCATCCTCCCTGGGCATGGAGCTGGTCACTCAGGGAGGGGGGGCTGAGCACTCCGCTCTGCTCCACTGGCCTCCAGACTGATGCTGTCATCCCCTGCCCTCACCCACCACCAGGGGGAGAGGGAGTAAGGGAGAGAGAAGAAGGGATAGGAAGACAGAGAGGGAAAGAGGGAGAGAGGGAGGGAAACAGAGGCCCTAGGAGAGGATGCTGAGTCTTAATGTGGTCACATCTCACGAGGCGAAGGGAGCGTGACGCTGTCATGGTGTCCCAGGATCTCCCCCCCTCCCTCTCCTCCTCCCCCCTCCCTCTCCTCCCCCCTCCCTCCCTCTCTCTCCCCCCTCCCTCTCTCTCCTGCCCCCCTTCCCAACATGAGGTGGCCGCAGCCCTTACAGTACGCAGCCAAGACTCAAAGCCTAAAAATCAACATATGTAGTCATCATGTGCTCTGTCTCTCTGTCTCCCTCCCCATGTCTCTCTCTGTACCTAAGAGACAAGTGAACCTTGTCAGACTGCCGTCTAGCGATGGTAAACTGCTCCTCTGTGGAGGAACCATCGTGTCGTTTACGATTAGCGTTCACAGCGGGCCACAAACGCTTTCAGCGCTTGTCTCTCTCTCCCTCCCTCTGTCTTTCCTCTCTTTCCCTCTACAGCTCTCTCTCCGTTTCTCTCCCTCTACGCTTTCAGGGCTTGTCCCAGGGATTAACGGCAGCTGCCTTGTCACTTCTTCTGGGGGGGGTACGGGGGTCTGTCGGACCCCCCGTAACCCCCCTCCGACGCCCCTGCCACAGAGCGGCCTGGGCTGAGTGGTGTTGGGAGTCGACTGGCGGCAACAGGAGCAGGAAGGTTAGGAGCAGGAGGGACCTGTTGAGGCAGAGCTCTGCGCCGGCAGATCACAGTGACAGTTACGGGAGGGAGGGAGGGAGGAGGGAGGGGTGGAGAGAGGGAGAGGGGAATACTTTTTACATGAGCTCTCAGGGAGTTGGGGGGTTGATGGCGTAGAGGTCTTGCCGGTTTGTGGACTTTCATTGTGAGTGTGTGTATGTGTGTGTGCGGGTCTCCACGCTTCGGGGCCAGTGTGTGTGTGTGCGTGTGAGTGTGTGCGTGCGTGTGTGAGCGGCCTGGGGGCCTGTGTGTGTGCGTCTGTGCCGTGTTTGGAGTGGTGCCTTGTCAGATTAGACGCACGCTGGCTGGGTTTGATGGTCGACCTGGACAGACAAGGCCTGGCAGGCACAAACTGCTCAGGCACATGATGTCAGAGGGGGACGGCAGAACAGAATTATCCACCGCGAGACCAAGGAGACAGATGACACCCAACAGGAAGCCAAATCTGTAAGCATCCACAACCCAGCTGGCTCGCCCTAGGGTACCTGTCTCTCTGCAGGGGATCAACGTCACCCCCTGAGCTGTCAAATTAGCTCCCAGGACCGGAGAGGCTGAGGAGATCTGAGTGCTTGTAGGGAGGACGGCAGCTCATAAAATGTTATTAATTCATCCTTTGCTTCCTGTTCTGAAAACACACACACATGACAACAAAAACAAGTGTTTTGGGAACAGGAAGACTCCCTTGGTGAGAACCTGTGGTGGGACACGCATACTCTCACATACACACACACTGCCATGAACACACACACTCACACACACACGGCCATGAACACACACACAGCCATGAACACACACACTCACACACACACACACAGCCATGAACACACACACTCACACACACACGGCCATGAACACACACACAGCCATGAACACACACACTCACACTCACATGACCATGAACACCCTTGCAGATATACAGTACATGCTCTAAGACAGACAAACACCCACATACTCTCACTTAGAACAAAAACACTCCCATATGTATACTAAACAACACACACACACACACACACACACACACAGAGCCTTACGTATACTGTGCCAGGGGCAGGGTTACAGTTCCTGCCAGAGTTAACTAGTCACCAGGGACAGATGACTGTGCAGACATGTTTCCAACAAGCTGCATTCTTCCACCCACGGAAGCTAGAAACTATAAAAGACATAATATGATTCATAAAGGAATAAAAACACTGAAATGGCCTTTAAAGTAAAGTGACACTAAACGTATTGTTTATAGCCATCTTGTTTAGAGACAATTGAAACACTGGTTACTGCTTTTGTTCCTGGTGAGATTTGAACCAACAACTTCTCTGTACATCCTTACCTGAGCATATCTCTATCCATCCTCCATCCCTCCCTTCCTCCATCCTCCATCCCTCCATATCTCCATCCTCCATCCCTCCAGATTGGGGGTGAGAGGTTGGGGGTGAGAGGCTGGGGGTGAGAGGCTGGGGGTGAGAGGCTGGGGGTGAGAGGCTAGGGGTGAGAGGCTGGGGGTGAGAGGCTGGGGGTGAGAGGCTGGGGATGAGAGGCTAGGGGTGAGAGGCTGGGGGTGAGAGGCTAGGGGTGAGAGGCTGGGGGTGAGAGGCTGGGGGTGAGAGGTTGGGGGTGAGAGGCTGGGGGTGAGAGGCTGGGGGTGAGAGGTTGGGGGTGAGAGGCTGGGGGTGAGAGGCTGGGGGTGAGAGGCTGGGGGTGAGAGGTTGGGGGTGAGAGGCTAGGGGTGAGAGGTTGGGGGTGAGAGGCTGGGGGTGAGAGGTTGGGGGTGAGAGGCTGGGGGTGAGAGGCTGGGGGTGAGAGGTTGGGGGTGAGAGGCTGGGGGTGAGAGGCTGGGGGTGAGAGGCTGGGGATGAGAGGCTGGGGGTGAGAAGCTGGGGGTGAGAGGCTGGGGGTGAGAGGCTGGGGGTGAGAGGCTGGGGATGAGAGGCTGGGGGTGAGAGGCTAGGGGTGAGAGGCTGGGGATGAGAGGCTGGGGATGAGAGGCTGGGGATGAGAGGCTGGGGATGAGAGGCTGGGGGTGAGAGGCTGGGGGTGAGTAATTTTGCCAAAAAGGCAAAGTTTCCCTTCCCCTGGGGATGACCCAGCAGTGTATGTGTGTGTGTGCGTGTGATTGTGTGTGCGTGTGTGTGTGTTGGGCACCACAAAGACACTGTTGTGCTTGTCGTGGCTCCCGGCTTTGCTATGCTGTGTCTCATATTGGATCACCAGCTGTGTGTCATGTGCTGGTAAATATAGTTATTTATACACACACAGACTCCTCCACATATATAGTTATATCAGGAAGTCACTGATATCACACATACACAGGGTCCTCTACTTGTAACTGGAAACCTGGGGGGGGGCTAGTGAGGGGGGGCTAGTGAGGGGGGGCAGTGTTGGGGTGGCGGGGTTAGTGAGGGGGGGCAGTGTTGGGGTGGCGGGGTTATGGTGGTTAGGTCAGTTGTTAACTGTGGATAAATGAATGAAAGTAGGAGTCAGTGAGAGTGATCCAGGAATGAGGAGCATGAGTCCTGTTCGGTGAGTCTTGTTGGGTGAGTCTTGTTTAAGTGAGTCTTGTTGGGTGAGTCTTGTTGGGTGGGTCCTGGTGGGTGAGTCCTGGTGGGTGAGTCTTGTTGGGTGAGTCTTGTTGGGTGAGTCTTGGTGGGCGTGTCTTGGTGGGTGAGTCCTGGTGGGTGAGTCTTGCTGGGTGAGTCTTGCTGGGTGAGTCTTGTTGGGTGAGTCTTGGTGGGTGAGTCTTGTTGGGTGAGTCTTGCTGGGTGAGTCTTGTTGGGTGAGTCTTGTTGGGTGAGTCTTGGTGGGTGAGTCTTGTTGGGTGAGTCTTGTTGGGTGAGTCTTGTTGGGTGAGTCTTGATGGGTGAGTCCTGGTGGGTGAGTCTTGCTGGGTGAGTCTTGGTGGGTGAGTCTTGTTGGGTGAGTCTTGGTGGGCGTGTCCTGGTGTCTGGACGGGGCTTCTCAGAGGGTCTGCAGAGCAGAAGGGGAGAAGGGGGGGGCGAAAGGCAGACAGCTCCATGTTGTAGTGTTGTAGACTGCTCTCCATGTTGCAGTTTGTGTATGTGGGTATGTGTGTGTGTGTGACTGTCCCAGCATCACTAGGACTCACAGCTGGCCCTCAACCCATGAGGTCATCGTTGCATCTGTGTGTGTGTTCACCGCTCACTGGCTTGATGTTGGACTGGGGGCATGAAGCTCCAGTCTGGCAGAGGGACACCCGGCCCCATCCACTCACACTGCTCACTTCCTCCACTCACACTGCTCACTTCCTCCACTCACACTGCTCACTTCCTCCACTCACACTGCTCACTTCCTCCACTCACACTGCTCACTTCCTCCACTCACACTGCTCACTTCCTCCACTCACACTGCTCACTTCCTCCACTCACACTGCTCACTTCCTCCTCTCTCTCTCTCTCTCTCTCTCTCTCTCTCTCTCTCTCTCGGCCTCTCTCTCTCTCTCTCTCTCTCTCTCTCGGCCTCTCTCTCTCTCTCTCGGCCTCTCTCTCTCTCTCTCTCGGCCTCTCTCTCTCTCTCTTTCTCTCTCTCTCTCTCTCTCGGCCTCTCTCTCTCTCTCTCTCTCTCTCTCTCGGCCTCTCTCTCTCTCTCTTCTCTCTCTCTCTCTCTCTCTCGGCCTCTCTCTCTCTCTCTCTCGGCCTCTCTCTCTCTCTCTCTCTCTCTCTCTCACACACACACATGCTTACACACTCACATGCTTACACACACACACTTACACAGACAGAGTGGGAACAGTCCGGCAGAGTAAAAGGTGCACTTTTGGTTGGTAGCCATGTCCTGTCAAGGTGAATCTGTGTCCTGCTGGCTGACGGCCTGGTGTGGTTCTGCTCCCTCAGATGCAGCCTGGCAGGAGCAGCTGACAAGGATCAGCCGGCTCTCCCATCATGAACCCTGACAAACCCTGACTCTGATACATGATGAACCTGAACCTTGTTACATGATGAACCTGAACCTTGTTACATGATGAACCTGAACCTTGTTACATGATGAACCTGAACCTTGTTACTCGATGATCCTCAACCTTGTTACATGATGAACCCTCGATACATGAGGAGCACTTCTATAACACCATCTGGGCTCAAGTAGGGTTGTGTGTTTACATGAAGTGTATGTGAGTGTACTGTGTGTGTGTGTAGTTTGTGTGGTGTGTGTGCGTGGTGTGATATGTGCGTGTTCGTTAGGCAAATGTAATGAGATAAGGAGGGAGGCTGTAGCTAGGAGTAGAGCATCATTTCACTCCAGGTTTAAATAAATTAGTCACCTCAAATTAAAACCGTCCTGTGTTGTAATGAGGCAGGGTGGAGGAATTAACTATTCACAGCCCTAGCAACACTCATGCAGATGAGGACTATGCTAATGAGGGCTATGCTAATGAGAGTTATGCTAATAAGGGCTATGCTAATGAGAGGGATTATTCCCAGGGTGGTCATTATAGGAAGCTGCTAAGGGCACTGACCCAATCATGCCCTCCTACTCTCTCTCTCTCTGTCCCTCTCTCTCTCTCTCTCTCTGTCCCTCTCTCTCTCTCTCTGTCCCTCTCTCTCTTTTTCTCTCCCCACCCAGTGATGTATCTGCAGGCGCTGCCCTCCTCCTACACCCTCTATGCCCCCCCCCCCCCCCCCTCGTCAGGGGGGTTTCTACTGCTGTTCCTTTTAGGATCATTTCTCCTGCGGCAATATCGAGACAGCCTATCAGAAACCATTACAGTGTGTGTGTGTGGGGGGGGGACTGAAGTTTAGAGTCATGACCTGTAGGACAGGGAAACAGGAAACATGCATATCTGAAACCTTCAGTATATCTGAAACCTTCAGTATATCTGAAACCTGCAGTATATCTGAAACCTGCAGTATATCTGAAACCTTCAGTATATCTGAAACCTTCAGTATATCTGAAACCTTCAGTATATCTGAAACCTTCAGTCTCAAGCTGGGCCACACTGGGAGGGAGGAGAGTTGGAGAGAATATAAGTGTGTGTGTTTGTGCTCATGCAGGTGTGTGTGTGACTGTGTGTGCGTGCAGGTGTGAGTGCCTGTGTGTTTGTGCTCATGCAGGTGTGTGGGTGACTGTGTGTGTGTGTTCATGTAGGTGTGTGTTGGCAGGGGAGTCAATGAAAAAAAGACCAAAATATCAGGGCTTTTCATCTCCTGTCAACATCACCCTGAGAAAAACCACATCAAGGAAAGAAAGAAAGGTTGAACTGGCTGGAGCCTGTTCAGATGAGTAACTTTGTTCATTCCCAATACCCCTCCCTCCCTCCCTCCCTCCCTCCCTCCCTCCCTCCCCTCCCTCCCCTCCCTCCCTCCCTCCCTCCCTCCCTCCCTCCCTCCCTCCCTCCCTCCCTCCCTCCCTCCCTCCCTCCCTCCCTCCCTCCCTCCCTCCCTCCCTCCCTCCCTCCCTCCCTCCCTCCCTCCCTCCCTCCCTCCCTCCCTCCCTCCCTCCCTCCCACCCTCCCTCTCCCATTTCTCTCTCTCCTCCCCACCCAAACCCCTCCTTCTCCCCTCCCCCTTACCCCTCCCTCTCCCCTCCACAAACCCATGCCCTCCCCTCCCTCTTGCCCTTCCACACCCCAAGCTTGCCCCTTGCCCCCGAGCCAAATCCACAACCCCTTGAACGCACACACACACACACACACACACACAGTGTTTGCAGCTGAGGCAGGTGAAGAAGGAGGAGTTGGCGGGCGATCGAGGCGGTTAATTCTGGAGCAGTCTGTCATCCGTGTCTGAGTTAAGGTGTGATCCGTCGCCCCGGGATACGCATATGTACTTTAGCACCTCCGTCTGACTGATGAAGTGAGCGAATGCGTCTGGTAAACTCCTCGTGCACACCTGGACTCCTCATACCGCACGGCTGGACAGGACTCTCACAAATAACTTTCCATGAGACTCTGAGCACGCATGCACACACCAACACACACACAGACTCACACACAGTCAGATACGCACACAAACATACAGACCCATACACTTTCTGCTTCCTTCCAAGCTTTATAACCAGGCCACTTCCAGGAGCTTCCAGTCCGATAAACACCGTCCCTCACATCACTGATAAACGCCCTCACAACATCACTGCCACACACACACATTCACCTTTGACCTCGCTCATCTCATACCTCCCCTCCCTATATGCAGAGAGAAGACCAGAACAGGAAGTAAAACCTCACCTACAGGAAGTACGCAGAGTGAAGAGGAAGTCTCAACACTCCTTATAGTGCTCGGAAGTCTGAATCAATATCGACATTAAAGTCCCCTTCTCCATTACACACACACACACACACACACACTCACACCTCCCCTTCTCTTCCATCCTCACCATACTTCTTCTAATTGCCATTGACAATCAGATGCCATCTTTATGGGCGCATGGTACAACTGTCACTATCTGTAAGGGTGCGATAAGGCGACGGCTGTCACAAAGGCTTAGAACGCGCCAACACACCCCACGTACTGATGATGGTTTCACTGAATCAATCAGAGAGAGGGAGGGAGGAAGAGGAGGAGAAAGAGGCATGGAGGAGGAGAGAGGAAGAGAAGGAGAGAGGGATGGATGAGAGAGAAAGAGGGAGAGAAGAAGGGGGAGGGAGGAAGAGAGAGAGCTGTTCTTGTCATATTCACATCGAGTCCCAGGCGTGTCGCCCTGGTCCCAATCTTGTTAACGAGAGCTAACCCTAACGAGACGTAACGAAGGAGGGGGGGCTGTTGTGCTAAACATGGAGACTGACACTGTTCAGGACGATAATCTGACATGAATATATTCCAAACATTTGCTTCTCATTATGTGTGTCTATGACACTAACTAAGACAGGCTACTGACTGGAACAGCATGAATGCAAGAGCACGTTACCTCCTCAGAACATCCGTCCAAGAGGAGCTTCAGCCAGACGAGCCAAACATGCTGGCGTCCCAGGAGATACATCAACATCTTCATCACACGAGACTTCACATTTAGCCTTAACTTCTAACCGGACAAACTCCAGATTACTGTGTGAGAATTAGCATCGGAGCATTAGCATCTGAGTTGGCATCTCAGTACACACATCCTTCACTAAAGTAGAAGTACAGATCTTTAGATCTACAGATGTTTAAAACAACTCTGGTAAAAGTGGAAATACTAACTACACCTTTTCACTCATGTTAAAGTAAAGAAGTTTGGGCTTTGACATATAGTTAAGTAAAAAGTAGCCATTACTACTACCTGATGGACCTCACATACTATAGAAACGCAGCGCATTCTCCAGGAATCCTTTTGACACTCATATATCTCCCTCATATATGGCCATGGGTGATGAGGAATGTGTCGTTTTTCAGCAAGGCTGTAACCGGGGACAACATCCTGCATGATAATCAGGAAATTAAAAAAGGCACGCAATGACGATAAATAATATTGATCATGCCACCAAATACTGATTGAAACTAAAGTAACGACCTTGGCTTTAAAATGTAAGAAGTGGATAGTACAGATATTTGTGTAAAAAATGTAAGGAAAGTAAAAAGTTAAATTGTGAGCCCCCCCACTGAGTCTCCCCTGAACCCTGCTGAAGCACCAGGTTGACCTCCGACCTTCGTACAGGCAGGGGGTATGAGAAACGTGGACAAGCTTTATTGCCTTCGCCTTGGTTGGTCGCCCCTGTGGAGAGGTGCATTGTGGGTCGCCCCTGTGGAGAGGTGCATTGCGGGTCGCCCCTGTGGAGAGGTGCATCGTGTGCTTCGCGGTAACAGAGAGCGGGTCCTGCTAATTGGGCTGGTTCTGCTCCCTGCTGAGGAGTCTTCTGGGGCCACGTCCAGGCTGCAGGTCTGGAATCCGTATGACACCCTGGTGATGTCAGCCCACTCTCCTCAAAGACTCCTTTAATGCTCCTCTCGGTTTGTTCCAATAAGATACACATCTGAGTTTGTGGAATATATTAGATGAAAGCTACTTAAGTTAAGTTCTTAAAATAGGAAGTTCTCCATTTCCAAGTCAGGTTCTTATGAATTGAATCTTTCAGCAACATTATCGTTATATTTATGTCTGGAGATTAGACCAAAGCTCTCGCCTGTAGTGCTTCTCTGTATTTAATCACATGGACGCTCAAATGACTGAGACTTAGTTTTCTATCACAAGTTTACACTTCCTCCCCCCCCCCACACTCGGCCCACTTCTTCCCAACACTCGGCCCAATTCCTCCCCACACTCACCTCACTTCCTCCCAACACTCGGCCCACTTCCTCAACACTCTGCCCACTTCCTCCCCACACTCGCCTCACTTCCTCCCAACACTCTGCCCACTTCCTCCCCACACTCGGGTCATTGTCTGGCTCTGTGCTGAACAGACAAGCCCCGAACATAAAGTGTGACGTGGAGGTCAGAGTTATAAATCAAGCCATCAGATGTCCTCCATATTTCCCTTTAGATTTATTGGCACAGAACGACCCTCAAGGTGACATTAAATCACAAAGAATTACAGCACAGACACAGCATGACATAAACATACAGAAGTAAATACATTTCAAAGGGAGAACATTGGCGGGTTGAAAATCTGACTCTGAAATTTGATGAAAATCTGACTCTGAATTGACTGAAATTTGATGACAAAAATATTTCTCACACCTTTAAGCATTTGGTTAGCGTTATCTATTATCACCCTTCAGATGTTGTGTTAGGGTTAGCATTAGCTAGCATTACCCCTCAGAGGTTTCGTTAGGGTTAGCATTAGCTATCATCACCCCTCAGATGTTGTGTTAGGGTTAGCATTAGCTAGCATTACCCCTCAGAAGTTGTGTTAGGGTTAGCATTAGCTATCATCACCCCTCAGATGTGTCAGGAGGATTTCCGACTCTGGGTCTTCTCCTGCAGCGGCCGGCGGGTACAAGAGATGAAATGCCACTCGCTGGCTGGCACCCAGAGCACTGTGGACTGGGGGAATGTGGATGTCCCTGGCAGCTGGTGGCATGCCCTCTGCCCCCGGCATAAACACTGTGATGGGGAGCGAGTCTGATCTGGACTGGAGGCTGTCCCTGGTGCCCACAGCGCTGGTGGCAGAGCTGTACCAGGGAGGGAGAGGAGAACCAGGATGGAAACACACCACCACACTAGTATTTGGGTTTAGTGTGGAATGGCTGGCTTGGACTGGACAGTTTATATGCTTGTGTGACCTTGACATCTCAAAAGGAATTGTTTTTTTAAAGGGATGTGGTTCCTAACGACTCTCTTCAATACTGTTATGTTCATGTTGCAAGGCTCAGGCTAAGCAGAAAGCCAGCGATCTGAAAACCCCACAGCCAAACACATCAAAACACGGAGCCCCCAGCTCCCACTCTCGCATGCAGCATCTCCGCTTATAAAGACCAACTCAAAACAAACAAAACAAATCCCAGGGATATAACAGCGTGTGGGCCTGTTCCCACCAGGTACAGAGGGAGAGTTTCAGGGAAACAGACCTTCCAGCAGGGCAGGAGAGGATGACCACCCACCCTCTGGTGCCCCCATAAGCTGAGGAGGCAACTGGGGCAGGTAGGGACCCGAGGGCAAAGGGGGTACGAGGGCAGGGGGGACGGGGGCAGGGGGGCATCAGTGGGGTCCGCTGGTGTAGACTCTGTTCCGGAGGACCACCACAGGAGGCAGGTGGTGACGGAGGCCTGGACGATGCTGCACGTGGTCAAACCACCGAGTCACGTTCACGTACTTCTCCTTCTCCTGGACCGCCAGATCCACCTAGCACAGGGAGAGTCAGCACTTACAGCCCTCTACACACCCTGTCACACTGACCACAGCTGTGAGGAGGGGCAGGACGTTCCCAACACTAACTAACTGAACATCGACTGCAGAGCAGGAGACTGGGGCAGCTGGCTTCCCAGAGCCAACCCCCCCACACTGACACAAACACATGCTGACTCCCTTGTGCCTGGTGGCTACCTTCCATCTTCTCTACAACCACTGACATTTCTACTCATGTGATCCCTCCTCCCTCGCTCCAACTCTCTGTCCCTCCCTTCATCCCTCCTTTCATCCCTCCTGCCCCGAGGACGACAAACAAACTTCCTTGGCCCCGGTCCGGGGCTAAACACATCACTTTGCTCCACATCTCTTCCTGTTAGATGTTCCTCCTTGTTCCTCGTGTCAAGTTGCTATTTGAGCCCTCTGGCTGTATGACTGGTTTAATTGTGTGATCTTCTCAACGAGCCTATTAATTTGTGCAATCTGATTGATGTGAAGCTGAGAGGGTGTGTTGCTGCTACTTACGATGAAGGGATGGACTCCGTAATACATGAGGGTGTCAGCCAGGGTAAACTGGTTTCCTGCCAGGTAGACTTTGTCGGCGAGGTAGAGGTTGAAATCCTGCAGAGAACAGAGCAATGCCTGAGTCAGTAGCTGTGGTGGATGACGAGTCGACAGTCGACTGTGTCTGAACTGTGCATCGATTCAACTGGGAAGACAACCGCCCCAAGACAACTGGATAAACACAAACTTCTTACATACTTCTTTCACAGTCAGACTTGAGGCCAGATCAATTCACAATGTCCTACTAATTATAACATTCTTATATAGAGGTCAACATTCTAGTCAACATCAGTTTCAGACTTTCAGATTTCTCTACCTATTATAGTTATAACTATTGTTCAGTCCTTTGAGGTGGCGGGTGGAGTCCAGCCAGGCCTGAGATGTTGCTACCGAGGCTGTGTCATGCAGTCGTTTGACTGGGGCCTGGCTAGCTAGCTAACGATGACTGGGGCCTGGCTGGCTAGCTAGCTAACGTGTGGGATTTAGACCTGAATAACGCGTGACCTGGGGGTAAATATCTCCACACCGCTTCACCCCCACAACACACTGGCCACTCTGGCACAGAGGCCCTCCTGAGGCAGGCTGCTCACCAACCGCTACTAGGACAAAACTAATGAAGCTTCTCCAAGTCTGTGAGTGTGTGCGCGAGAGAGAGCAGGTCCCAAGGGACGGGACCATCTTTAGCACTTGCGTTGTGCACACATACATACACAGAGCATCTTGAGGGCAAATGGAGTCACTATGCAGCAGCGATGTGATGCCAAGCTGAGCATGAACAGCAGCAGGAGACTCCACCACATCAGATCCCTGATTCCTCCCCTGGAGCTACTGGGAACCGGGACCAGGAACCAGGATGAGGAAGCATGGCTAAGAACCAGGATTTAGAAGAAGGACTAGGAAGAAGGACCAGGAAGAAGGACTAGGAAGTAGAGCCGGGGAGACAAGGGGACCCGGGTGTGCAAGACTGAGCATGGTCTGAAACTACCTACACCTTCAGGGGGGTCCCCTAACATGTCAGCACTGAAAACGGAAGACGTTTCAGCTATTTATCTTCTTTTCTACTTTTTAATGTTAAGAAATCTTATGTTTGGAATTTGAAGATTTGTAAAAACAATTTAAGATCAGCCTAACTGATATTCACTCCTGAAAATGCGATACTCTGTATCTATGACCCCCCTCAGACCTCATCATTTAGAACCCTGAGTGTGTGTGTGTGTCTAATCCAAGCAGTGTGTCTGGAGGATCTGATTCATTTGGAAGTAGCTGTGACTGCAGGAAACAACTGTGACCACTGACAAAAAAACGAAATAAAAAGCCATTTATGAATTTGGCTGTGGTTAAAACAGTTGCTGTCCCTCCCTCCAGACAGAGCTGTGGTTGTTAGGGGGGGGGGGGGGGGTTCCAGGGAGATACCAGACCACCGTGCTCAGAAGGCTGTCAGCAGCCTGGCGACACGTCTCAGCCCTGAGAGATGCTCCCTGCTGGACACGCCATGACGACCCCATTACAGGCATTTACTGTAGAGGGAGAGTGACTGTGTGTGTGGCAGGGCTGTCCACTGTGTTGGCCCATCTAAGGCCATGTCACTGCAGGGCCATATACCAGCCTGGATTCACTCCCCCATTTGTGCCTTAACGAGCCACACACACAGTCACACACACACAGTCACACACACACACACAGTCACACACACACAGTCACACACACACAGTCACATACACACACACTGGTAGTCTGGGGCTGGGGAGGATGTAGTGAGGCTGGGGAGGATGTAGTGAGGTTGGGGAGGATGTAGTGAGGCTAGGGAGGTTATAGTGAGGCTGGGGAGGATGTAGTGAGGCTGGGGAGGATGTAGTGAGGCTAGGGAGGATGTAGATGAGGCTGGGAATGATGTAGTGAGGCTAGGGAGGTTGTGGAAACTGGTAATTTTCCACTAAATGGTTGGGTTTGAGCCTTCACCTTCAGGATGATCCTGAGGTCTTCCCTGGAGCATGTGTCCAGCCTGGAGACCCTGTACTCCAGCCACTGCTGCACCACGGCCCGGCCCTCCGCAGACCCCCCCAGCAGCTCCCCACGCTGGGCCTCCTTCACCAGGTGGGTTGCGATGGTCACCAAGCCAACCAGGGGGGGGCCACTGTTGCTCTGCAGCACAGGCAGCTAGAACGGGACAGTGAAGAATACATACAGATTTTTATTATTGTTGCACTGTGCCTGGTAAATACAACCATTCATTTGACAACCGTAATACTTTTGGAATTATGCACTTCTGAGCCTTGATTTTGTACATTAAATATGCACTATTTCTATGTAGTTTTGGATAAATGCTTTTTGTAAGTAATAAAAAAAACTATATAACGTAAAACGATAAGCACATGACACGTCTAGCATGGCATGAGGTTTGCAGACAGAAGGTAACTTGTGGTGACCAACTAGGCAACACTACTGTAGCTTAAGTCCGCAACATATTGAAAAATACTGTTGCTAAGCATGTTGTCAACAAACCAGATACTTATTATTATTACTCGTATAATAAAGACAACCCAATTTAGTCGATGAGCTCGCGATCCAATGACGTGTCACGTCTATAGGATGACCAAAGACAACCAACTTTAACTGCTCATGCGCAACACAGTCTATATACACATGGCGCAGTCAGACCGGCTGGTCCGCGGTAGCGAGCTAGCATACAACTGTACATTAGATAGGACACTGTCGGTACGAAACAACAAGCCGGCTGGTTATACATTCTGCGTGTTCGTACGGTGACTTAATTCAACGAATACATAGCTGACAGAGCCACTGGTCAACGCGTTAGCCGGCTTCAGGCTAACTAACTAACTAGCAATCCAGCATGTGCACACAACCTCCTTCTGTAAACCACAATCCCAAGCGTATCTGGGACTATGCGCTGTAGTATCATGTTTCGACAGTCATTCATCATTCACCTTTTTGTCTCCAGTGTACTGTATTTGTTAGGCTTTTTTAATCCTAAATATTTCTCAACGAGGACAGCTCCTTCAACGCCATCTTTGGGTCTGTGAATGGAGGAGTGCTAGAATGTTGCAATTGGTAAACATTACTCATTCCACCCACTACAGTTAGATTGACACCGCATTGAACCAATAAGAACACGTTTTTAAATGTTATTGAAAAAACTTTTTTTTAAATTATTAATGAACAATCAGGTCACGAATACAGACGCATAGTACAGATACCTTTTACAAACACAATAATGAAAAACATAAAATACAAAAACAGTAATAACAATAAGATTAAAATAAAGTGGATAACAATCAAGACAGTCAATAGAAAGAGATATATAAATTAGAGCAGAGACATATTGAAAACAGTTCCTTATAATATTGAATAATATATAAAACTTTCATATTTCGTAGTAGATTAAGAGATTCTATCAATAGTTAAAGTCTAATAGACTATAATATTTAAATTTTAGGTCCCTATATGTTCATTTACATTTACATTTAGTCATTTAGCAGACGCTCTTATCCAGAGCGACTTACAGTAAGTACAGGGACATTCCCCGAGGCAAGTAGGGTGAAGTGCTTGCCCAAGGACACAACGTCAGTTGGCATGACCAGGAATCGAACTGGCAACCTTCGGATTACTAGCCCGATTCCCTCACCGCTCAGACACCTGACTCCCCATCCTCATTGTATGCACCTTCCTGCCAAAGCAAATTCCTTGTCAAATTTTTTTTTTAATCCACCTGTGAACATTTTGACACCATTAAGTTACATGGGTAGAAACTGTGTAAAATCTTCAAATGAACCTCTCTGACTTTGTTAGAGATGCAAAATCTAAAGGGACTGAGCCAAGCTTGTATATCTAAAGGACTGAGCCAAACCTGTATATCTTCTAGTTCTAAAACGATCTCCCTCTTGGTGAGGGAGATCTTTCTCTTTTTAATACAAACCAAACCATTCAATCAAGCAATTGAAGGCGACGCAAGATACAATCACCTCGTGTGTGTCAGAATCTCTTTGGAACCCTCCTGTAATCTGGAGCCCTCCTGTAATCTGGAACCCTCCTGTATCTGGAACCCTCCTGTAATCTGGAGCCCTCCTGTAATCTGGAACCCTCCTGTAATCTGGAGCCCTCCTGTAATCTGGAACCCTCCTGTAATCTGGAACCCTCCTTTAATCTGGAGCCCTCCTGTAATCTGGAGCCCTCCTGTAATCTGGAACCCTCCTGTAATCTGGAGCCCTCCTGTAATCTGGAACCCTCCTGTAATATGGAGCCCTCCTGTAATCTGGAGCCCTCCTGTAATCTGTAGCCCTCCTGTAATCTGGAACCCTCCTGTAATATGGAGCCCCTCCTGTAATCTGGAACCCTCCTGTAATCTGGAGCACTCCTGTAATCTTCTTGTGCCCTCCTGTAATCTGGAGACCTCTTGTAATCCAACATCAGACCAGCAGACCTGTCTCAGACCAGTCAGATGGCTGAGCGGTTAGGGAATCGGGCTATTACTCAGAAGGTTGCCGGTTTGATTCCCGGCAAAATGCTAAATTAGGTTGTGTCCTTGGGCAAGGCACTTCACCCTACTTGTCTCCGGGAGAATGTCCCTGTACTTACTGTAGGTTGCTCTGGATAAGAGCGTCTGCTAAATGTGTATGTAAAATGTAACAATGTAGAATAGAGTGGAATAACAGTTCATAGTCCATCGGGACAGACATATTTATCACTAATATATGACTAATTTAATGTTGTGGACCTATTTCCATGATTTTTTTGATAGCTACTTTCATTGATGTTTATTACCTTGCTCCTGTCCTCCTCCTGCTCATCTCAGCACATGCACTTAATTCAAATCCACAGATATTTTGAGTCTAAAAAAACCATCCCAGAAATAAAATTAATTATAAGAATAAATACACTAGACTATCACAAATGATTAGATGCTACAGAACAAGGTAAAGCAAATTCTCCTTTATTTTTTTTGTTTGTGCTCCACAGCACGTCCATACACTTTTACCCTAGTAGGCCTTTCATGAATGTTAGCCTGCAGCGTTAAAGTGTGGCTCCTCTGACTAAATGCCTTGCAGCTGCCACATCCAGTCTGCGTCCAGGGCCTCTGAGGACACACACCCCCACGACCGTCCATCGCCCGTGGGACTGAACTCATGCCGATTGTGATACATAATCTCAGGGTCACATTAGCAAGAGGATAATACTGAGGGGTCACCGAGAGCGCTGCAGGGCATCATGGGAATCCTCGTTGGGATACCGTTATGCTGATGTGCAGAGCTGAGATACAAGAGCATGGCTGTCTCTCCTGCTAGCTTTCCTAACCTGTAAGGTCCTTCTCTGGGAGTTTAGGCGTTCGGAGGCAGAGGGAGGATTGGTCGTGAGGATAGACATGAGCGCTGTCAGCACCGATCGGTGCGACTGCATATGGGTGCTAGATTGTATGTGTGTGTTGTGTGTGTGTGGGGGGGGTGCTAGGTTGTATGAGTGTATGTGTGTGTGTATGTGTGCAGGAGTGCTAGGTTGTATGTGTGTGTATGTGTGTGGAGGAGTGCTAGGTTGTATGCGTGTATGTGTGTGTGTATGTGTGTGGAGGAGTGCTAGGTTGTATGTGTGTATGTGTGTGTGTATGTGTGCAGGAGTGCTAGGTTGTATGTGTGTATGTGTGTGTGTATGTGTGCAGGAGTGCTAGGTTGTATGTGTGTATGTGTGTGTGTATGTGTGCAGGAGTGCTAGGTTGTATGTGTGTATGTGTGTGTGTGTATGTGTGTGTGTATGTGTGGAGGAGTGCTAGGTTGTATGGGTGTATGTGTGTGTGTATGTGTGTGGAGGAGTGCTAGGTTGTATGTGTGTATGTGTGTGTGTATGTGTGCAGGAGTGCTAGGTTGTATGTGTGTATGTGTGTGTGTATGTGTGCAGGAGGGCTAGGTTGTATGTGTGTATGTGTGTGTGTATGTGCAGGAGTGCTAGGTTGTATGTGTGTATGTGTGTGTGTATGTGTGCAGGAGTGCTAGGAGTGCTAGGTTGTATGTGTGTATGTGTGTGTGTATGTGTGCAGGAGTGCTAGGTTGTATGTGTGTATGTGTGTGTGTATGTGTGCAGGAGTGCTAGGTTGTATGTGTGTATAGTGTGTGTGTATGTGTGCAGGAGTGCTAGGTTGTATGTGTGTATTGTGTGTGTGTATGTGTGCAGGAGTGCTAGGTTGTATGTGGTGTATGTGTGTGTGTATGTGTGCAGGAGTGCTAGGTTGTATTCCTCATCTGAGACCAGCATGGGGAGAGACGTGGGGCGTCTGTGTGACAGCAGCCGGCAGAGGAAGGAGACAGTACACAGGCTAGCTTTCTCATCTGCTCTCCTCGCTCGCTCTCTCTCCTTGCTCGCTCTCTCTCTCTCTCTCGCGCGCTCTCTCTCGTCTCTCTCTCTCTCGCCTCTCTCTCTCATCTCTCTCTCTCTCTCTCTCTCTCTCTCTCTCTCTCTCTCTCTCTCTCTCGCTCTCTCTCTCTCTCTCTCCTCTCTCTCTCTCTCTCTCTCTCTCTCTCTCTCTTCTCGCTCTCTCTCCTCGCTCTCTCTCTCATCAACACTACAGGTTAAGACACTATACTTTTGCAGAAGGCTCCCAGCTATCATCATGCAGAGCATTTGTCTCTGTGTGTCAGTATTTCTCATGCGATACACAACATTTCACATTTCACTTTTGTGAGGAGACTCTGTGTAGAAATGTAACTTGATTGCGAGAAACAAAAAAACAGAAGCTCAGATCCTGAAACACTTCTTCACCTTGACTGTTAGTGGAAGCAGAGTAGTCATCATCTGCTCTCTCTCTCTCCCTCTCTGGTCTCTCTCTCTCTCCCTCTCCCTCTCATTCCCTTCCTCTCTCTCTCCTTCTCTCTGATATCTCCCTCTCTCTGGTCTCTCTCTCCCTCCCCTCCCTCCCTCTCTCCCTCCCTTCCTCCCTCTCTCTCTCTTCTCTCTCTCTCTCTCTCTCTCTCTCTCTCTCTCTCTCTCCCTCTCTCTCCCTCTCTCTCTCCCTCTCTCTCTCTCTCTCTCCTCTCTCTCTCTCTCTCTCTCTCTCTTCTCTCTCTCTCTCTCTCTCTCTCTCTCACATAGTACACACTGCACAGATACAGTCACACCAGAGCTTTGAGCTCCAGGCAGGCCTTCATGAAAATATAACCTTCTCCTTTCTTCCTCTCCTCCTGTCCTCCTCTCATCCACCCCCCAGAACTCCCTCATCCTGTCCATCCACCCATCAGAAATTAACCAACTAGGAAACACTCCTCACCCACCAGTCACACTTAGAAGCACATGCAAATCAGTGTGTGTGTGTGTGTCTGGGGGGGTGTGATAATAAGAAAGAGGCTCGAACGATGACATTTTGTGGCATTTCCAGTCTTCCCCTTCACAGTTTTGACACAAGATTAGCATTGGTGTACATGTGCTTGGAGTCAGAGCCCAGAGAGAGCGTATGGAGAGTCATGCGGCGGTGTGTGTGTTTCCGTCGCGCAGAGGGCCGCTCTGCAGGACCCAGCATCCACTCAGACTCCTGTCCAACCGTCTCTCAGGACGAGTGATTACAGTTCTGCTTGTCTGACCTCAGACCTGTAGCCATGTCCTCTCAGACCTGTAGCCATGTCCTCTGACCTGTAGCCATGTCCTCTCAGACCTGTAGCCATGTCCCCTCTGACCTGTAGCCATGTCCTCTCAGACCTGTAGCCATGTCCTCTCAGACCTGTAGCCATGTCCCCTCTGACCTGTAGCCATGTCCTCTCAGACCTGTAGCCATGTCCTCTCAGACCTGTAGCCATGTCCTCTCAGACCTGTAGCCATGTCCCCTCTGACCTGTAGCCATGTCCCCTCTGACCTGTAGCCATGTCCCTCAGACTGAACCCCCCCCCCCCCCCCCCCCGCACTGGATGTGAGTGTCACTGAAGACGCAGACTGTCTTTACTGAAGGTGCCCATCGGCCCTGCATGTCTAGCTGCATGATTCAGAGGTGCATTGTGGGAAGGATGTTGTGCCCATGTGATGACTGTGAGGGTGACTATAATGAAGGTTTGCACCATGCACATGAACACTGCTCAAACACACCCTGCCATGTGTGCAATGCGAACCTGGCTCACGTATGTAGATACAATTTACATGTACGTCTACTCAAATATACACACTTGCACACAGTTAAACACATGCTCAAAACATCCACACATGCAAACACACCACTAATTTCTTGTTTTTCTTTTAGGGGTTTAGGTGCAGTTCCATGGCCATATGTGATGCCCACTGTCAATGCTTGTATAAAGGGCTATAAAAATCTAATTTTATGTGATGCACACACACAACACAGACACACACCCACACACACATACAATAGCTGACCTGTGTGTATCTGTCAAGGGCTCCTCTGATATGTGAACTATGTTGAGTCTCCAGCAGGGGGCACTGTGGCTCTGTCACAGAGCTGGTGGTTCCTGGTGCTGGGTGCTGAGGGCAGGAGAGAGGAGAGGTTCCTGGTGCTGGGTGCTGAGGGCAGGAGAGAGGAGAGGTTCCTGGTGCTGGGCACTGTGGGCAGGAGAGAGGAGAGGTTCCTGGATGCTGGGCACCTGAGGGCAGGAGAGAGAGAGGTTCCTGGTGCTGGGTGCTGAGGGCAGGAGAGAGGATAAGTTCCTGGTGCTGGGCACTGTGGGCAGGAGCTGGGAAATTACAGCAACACACCTGAGCAATTAATACCTGGACACATATATACATAACCCTAACCCACGTACATCTATATAAGCCTAACTACATGCAGTATATCTATATAACCCTAACCACGTACATCTATATAACCCTAACTACATGCAGTATATCTATATAACCCTAACCACGTACATCTATATAACCCTAACCACGTACATCTATATAACCCTAACTACATACAGTATATCTATATAACCCTAACCACGTACATCTATATAACCCTAACTACATACAGTACATCTATATAACCCTAACCACGTACATCTATATAACCCTAACTACATGCAGTAATCTATATAACCCTAACTACATACAGTACATCTATACACATCTAACTACATACAGTATATCTATATAACCCTAACTACATGCAGTATATCTATATACCCTAACTACATGCAGTATATCTATATAACCCTAACTACATACAGTACATCTATATAACCCTAACTACATACAGTACATCTATATAACCCTAACTACATACAGTATATCTATATAACCCTAACTACATACAGTACATCTATATAACCCTAACTACATACAGTATATCTATATAACCTTAACTGTAAGCCATGCAGGAGGCCCAGACACTGTGATCGTTATAAATGACCTAATTTAAAAGAGTAAACATCTCAGTGGATACAGAGGTGAACACTCATAATGACATCTGACACAAAGCTACGGCTTTATCTTTTGTATTCATTCATAATTAATATAAATAAGATCACCCCACATTGAGAAATTCTGAGGAGTATTTTTTCATCAATATTTGAACAAATGCGAAAAGGTTTTCTTATTGAATCAAAATGTGCCATGCTAAATGTAAACAGAGGGTATTTGAAAAACACTGAATATTGAAACCATGTTGTAAATCAACCACCAGCAGTTATGTGTGTTTATTTATCTAATTACTGCTTTATATCCTGCTTGATTGCTTTTTTCTCTTTTTAAACCTTCAGTTCCCTGAGATGAGACAATAAAGTAAGCACAGTGAATATACATTATTATTGTCATGATTACTATTATCATGATTGATTATCAGCTGATCCTGAATTCTGTGTTGTATTTCCAGTGAACCTCAACAGCTGAAGGTGATTTCTAGTGTGGAGCGAGGCTGTGTCTCTACCCCAGCCTCTACCTCTGGTCTCCACCCCAGCCTCCACCCTGCCTCCCTCTCTCTCTCCCTCCATCCCTCTCTCTCTCCCCCCTCCCTTCCTCCCTCCTCCCCATTCCCCCCCTTCCCCCCTCCCCCCCCCCCCCCCCCTCTCTCTCTCTCTCTCTCTCTCTCTCTCTCTCTCTGAGGTGATATATAAGAGAGTGGTTATTGGTCACTTCTGCCCAGGGACAGATGTAACTATAGCCCTGATAACACCTGACCCACCTGTGCCTCACCTGGCCTCTAATCTAGCTGGCCTGTATTACACCTGGCCTCTAATACACCTGGCCTCTAATACACCTGGCCTCTAATACACCTGGCCTCTAATACACCTGGCCTCTAATACACCTGGCCTGTACTACACCTGGCCTCTAATACACCTGGCCTGAAACACCTGGCCTCTGAAACACCTGGCCTGTACTACACCTGGCCTGTACTACACCTGGCCTCTGAAACACCTGGCCAGTGAATCACAGTGAGGCTTGGTACCAAGCACAGGCCTCAGACTCCACGTCTGTCCAACACATTCTATTGTTTCAGTCTGGAGTCACAGGACCACCAGGAAGTAGCCTGACAACCAGCTAGCATCCCCGGCCAACACATAGAACAGAAGAGCTAACAGAGGTTTCAATACCGTGAAATAGCTCTTTAACGAACAATGGCTTTTCATTGGACAGTTCAGAAACCATTAGAGTAAGCCTTGCTCATTGGAACCAAATCAATTTCTACAGATGTCTCATGTCCGGATCAGAGGGGTTGGCTATGGCTGGGAAGACACTCAGGGACTGTAGCAGTGAGGCATGACTCAGAAATGCAGTCTGGGAGAAGAGATGAACTGTTAGAGGAGTGACTGGATCAGCTCAGCCAACTGCAAA
>NC_090064.1:16949545-16982784 GCF_038355195.1 Osmerus mordax
TGCAAAACAAGTTTTTACAGAAGGGTCACCCCCACGAGTTGGAAAGTGTGCCTCACACACAAAGAGGATACTGTACAGTTAATGCCACAATTGTTTAATTAGACCGTAGTAATTAAAAGGTTCTCTTTCTTTCTGTCTTTCTTTCTCCTATTCTTTCTTTTTTCCTGATAGATCTGTAGCGTGACCTCCAGTTAATTGAAACCCAGGAGATTTTTCTTGCATAAAATCAGATTTATCCATAAAAGGGTTTCGTTAAAAATAGCCGAGATCCAGTGGCTTCAACTGAAGGCCTGCAGCCATGAAGTGTGGCTCACACCTCTCACCCTACCTCCAGCGCCACACAAGTACTAACTAGCTAGGGATCCACTCCTTAATTGGAGGAAAACACAGACATCATGTCTATAGGGCAACTTATTTCGTTCTCCATCTTTCCAGAAAGAATTCATTCCTGGATCGTATTGTACGGCCTTGGTCTGTGCAGCGGACAAGGTGTGGAACATAACGATAATGAGACTATCCATAGTCACCGCAGAAAACTGAGGGGTTAGATAGTAGGGTTAGATAGTAGGGGGTTAGATAGCAGAGGGTTAGATGGCAGAGGGTTAGATAGTAGAGGGTTAGATAGTAGAGGGTTAGATAGTAGAGGGGTTAGATAGCAGAGGGTTAGATAGCAGAGGGTTATATAGTAGAGGGTTAGATAGTAGAGGGTTAGATAGCAGGGGGTTAGATAGCAGAGGGTTAGATAGCAGAGGGTTAGATAGTAGAGGGTTAGATAGTAGAGGGTTAGATAGGGTTAGATAGCAGAGGGTTAGATAGCAGAGGGTTAGATAGCAGAGGGTTAGATAGCAGAGGGTTAGTATGATCAGTGACCTATGCACTTTTGTAAATCTCTCTCTTGGAAGTGGCGTTAGATAAAAGTGTCTGATAAATGCATAAATGTAATGTAATGTAATGTGTTAGATAGTGGAGGGACAGATAATAGAGGGCAGTGGTCCAGTTAGTCAGTGGTCCAGTCTCCTCCACTCCCAGGACCAGCGGAACCAGGCCCACAACCAGAGCTGGTCCAGACTGCAGGACATACCCTCTGTGAGCCAGCTGTGACGGTACCTCCTTGTGTTGGGAGGGATGCTCAGAGAGGGGGGATGGTCAGATTATTCATATCTAATTATGAGGATGAGGATTTCAGATAAACGTAGAGAAGTGAGTCCTGTCCTACTGCAGCCTGGGGCCACAGCCTGGGGGCCCAGCCTGGGGGCCCAGCCTGGGGGCCCAGCCTGGGGGCCCAGCCTGGGGGCCCAGCCTGGGGCCCAGCCTGGGGGCGCTCTCTGAACACGCTGGGGAAACTGCATCGCTCACCTGTCCCCTGGTCTGGGGCTTCAAATCACACTAAACACTTAGTGTGTACCTAGTGTGTACCTAGCTTGTGTTAGGGTGTTTGTGTATTGTGTGTGTGTGTTTGTGTTATATATGTGTGTAGTGTATGTGTGAGTGCAACGCTTGTTGCTGAAGAGATACATAATGTCTCCATGTTGTGCCAGAATCACTGCTCATAGGTTCTCCCGCTCCCCCCCCTCCCCTCTCTCTCTCTCTCTCTCCCTCCCCCTCCCCCTCACTCTCTCTCTCCCTCTTTTTCTCCCTCTCTCTCTCTCTCTCTCTCTCTCTCCCTCTCTCTCTCTTTCTCCCTCTCTCTCTCTCTCTCTCTCTCTCTCTCTCTCTCTCTCTCTCTCTCTCTCTCTCTCTCCGTCTCCATCTCTGTTTCTCTCTCTCTCTCTCTCTTTCTCTCTACAGAAAATTAATAGGCAACTAGCAGTGATGCGTTAAATTGCTTTGCGTTTGCAGCCGCAGACAGCTGGATGATCAGTCTCCCTGTATGGAAACAGCCTTATGTCTGGCTGTTTCTTCTTAAATTAGCTCCTTTGCGGTGTTGCGTCAAAGAATGGCTGAAAAGAAAATGAGTATAAAAAAGTGCATTTTTGTAGTGAAGAAAATTTGTATTTTTTTGTCGTGATTAATCAAAGGACAAAGCATGATTTCTATCTCTCATCTGCTCTGTAATGAAAGTATTGTTTACTTAAACAAGTTACATCTGTCAAGTGACTTAAAGAAAAGGGAATGTGATTATACATTTGATAAACATATTAGAATGTGGCCTGTGTGTGTCACGTTGACGATGTGCATGTTCTCTCGTCCTCTCTTCCTCCAGCATGTTCTCTCGTCCTCTCTTCCTCCAGCATGTTCTCTCTTCCTCCAGCATGTTCTCTCGTCCTCCAGCATGTTCTCTCTTCCTCCAGCATGTTCTCTCTTCCTCCAGCATGTTCTCTCTTCCTCCAGCATGTTCTCTCTTCCTCCAGCATGTTCTCTCGTCCTCCAGCATGTTCTCTCTTCCTCCAGCATGTTCTCTCTTCCTCCAGCATGTTCTCTCGTCCTCCAGCATGTTCTCTCTTCCTCCAGCATGTTCTCTCGTCCTCCAGCATGTTCTCTCTTCCTCCAGCATGTTCTCTCGTCCTCTCTTCCTCCAGCATGTTCTCTCGTCCTCTCTTCCTCCAGCATGTTCTCTCGTCCTCTCTTCCTCCAGCATGTTCTCTCGTCCTCTCTTCCTCCAGCATGTTCTCTCGTCCTCTCTTCCTCCAGCATGTTCTCTCGTCCTCTCTTCCTCCAGCATGTTCTCTCGTCCTCTCTTCCTCCAGCATGTTCTCTCGTCCTCTCTTCCTCCAGCATGTTCTCTCGTCCTCTCTTCCTCCAGCATGTTCTCTCTTCCTCCAGCATGTTCTCTCGTCCTCTCTTCCTCCAGCATGTTCTCTCGTCCTCTCTTCCTCCAGCTCTTGGTCTTCACGGCCTGCTGATGGGCACACCTGACCTCCCCCAGGAGGCTGGAGCCCTCTAGACATCCCACCTCCATACTGGTGTCTATAGGGGAAGAATGAGGAATACACTGTAGGGGGCCTCTGGAGAATACAGAGAGAGCAGACAGGAGAGAGCAGAGAGAGAGAGAGAGCAGAGAGGAGAGATCAGAGAGGAGAGAGGAGAGAGCAGAGAGGAGAGAGCAGAGAGGAGAGAGCAGAGAGGAGAGAGGAGAGCAGAGAGGAGGTTTTGGTTAACACGCTGTCCAGCATGGCCGTTTACAGCAGCTCATCTGTAACAGGCGCTGGCAGAGATTTATACATTGATTTCTAAAATAAAAGTGATAGGAACCTGCACTGGAGTGTAATGATGGACTGCAGTGATATGGTACAGGAGTGCAGATATGAAACATTGGGAGGAAATTAGATATTATGCCCCCAAGACAACTGAGGCCGGCAGCACATTCATTATTAGGGTGATATTTATTATTAAGAATTCCTGGTCATGAGTGACTGCAGAAGGTTCTGGAGCTGCTGAAGATGTGAAGCCCTGGCGAACACACAGGGCCTGTCCTGCTCTCTGAACGCTGACACTGCAAGCTTGCATGGCAGATTCATCACATTGTGTTGTACCCAATCTGGCACACACATCCTCTCATAGAGGTAGGCCGCACACACACATCCTCTCATAGAGGTAGGCCGCACACACACATCCTCTCATAGAGGTAGGCCGCACACACACATCCTCTCATAGAGGTAGGCCGCACACACACATCCTCTCATAGAGGTAGGCCGCACACACACATCCTCTCATAGAGGTAGGCCGCACACACACATCCTCTCATAGAGGTAGGCCGCACACACACATCCTCTCATAGAGGTAGGCTGCACACACACATTCACACTCAGAGGAGAGACAGGAGCGAGAGAGGAGAGACAGAAGCGAGAGAGGAGAGACAGGAGCGAGAGAGGAGAGACGTGAGCGAGGGAGAAGAGACAGGAGCGAGAGAGGAGAGACAGGAGCGAGAGAGAGGAGAGACAGGAGCGAGAGAGGAGAGACAGGAGCGAGAGAGAGGAGAGACAGGAGCGAGAGAGAGGAGAGACAGGAGCGAGAGAGAGGAGAGACAGGAGCGAGGGAGGAGAGACAGGAGCGAGAGAGGAGAGACAGGAGAGAGACAGGAGAGAGACAACTCTCAAATGCTTCTGACTAAACAACATCTTATTTCCCAAAACATACAGTAAAGCAACGATCCAGAAATAGATGTTTACTTGACTTAGTCAGGGAACAGAGGCAGTGATGCCCTCGTTTCTGCAGATCTGTACAGAAGCTCCTCGCTAATTAGCAGCAAGATCATTGATCTACTCTGTATCCTTACAGGAGCAGCGGCAAGGACTACAAACACCTAGCCACAGGGCACCCTGGGAAATGTAGTCTGAAACAGGGCCTCATGCGAGGACCAAATTATGGATGCTTCAGGTGGGAAGAGCAGCAGCCCATGTCAGACTAACTATAGAACAGAGAACTATAGAACCAAGAACTATAGAACAGAGCCCTTTAGAACCAAGAACTATAGAACAGAGACCTTTAGAAAATAAATGTTAGAACCTAGCTGGGCATTCCTAGAAGCTGGACAATAAGTCCCTAGCCTACCAGTAAACCACCCTGCCCCCTGCCAGGCCCAAGGACAAGGGTGCTGCTGGTCTCTCCTGCACCTGAGTGTGTAATGACTGGGCTGCATGACTGAGCTTCTCTCATATTATATATGATCCTGTACCTGCTGCCAGCAGCAGCAGCAGACATTATTAATGATGAGCAGGCACAGGTCTGGAGCAAGGGGTCGCTGAACCGGGGGGGCAGGGGGCAGTGGGAGGGGGAAAGAGGGAAAGCAGGAGTATGCAGGCACTGTTCAGTACAACTCTGTAACACGCTGTTACAGTCATGTCGATATTTATGATCAGTCATTCATATTATTGTTAAATATTATAGATTTTGTGTTGGTAATTAATACTCAACTGCTGAACATCATACTAATATTATTATTTACTTGCTTGAAATCAGATGTTTCTTTCATGCCTGGTTAACTATTTATTTATTTTTTATAAATAATACTTAAATTAAAAGGTATAGACTTCAGATACCCGATGTTTTAAAAAGGGATATTTCTAATATGAAATAGAGTTTTTCCTCTGCAGCTGAGCGTAGCCATGATGAATAGGGTTGTGAACTGGACTCCATTTCCTTTAAAGAGAAAATTACTCGCTCTGTTCTTAGAAACGAAAATATAAACAATTTTTCAAACTGAGGTCAGTCTCTTTTGTTAGAAAGTGTTCTCATGGTGCCAAAAGACAAATGATGTACTTTGCCTTGGGTCAACTGGGGTTCTCCATCCCATAATGACCTTTCAGGGAGCTGGAAGAAGAACAACTGCTTCCACGGCAACCGCTGATGAGATATACTGCATCTTGGTCACTAGCAGAACAAGCGACTCACTGGAAACCAGTTACCATGCACGCCCATTAAACGCAGGTTCCCCAAATAATAAAAATATATTAATAATTATCATAAAAATGATAACAATAATATATGAACTGAAGAGTGAACAATCAATGCCCCCCCCCAAGGTTGTGTGTGTGTGTGTATATGTGTGTGTGTGTGTGTGTGTGAAGCAGGAGCTGTCCTCAGTGTTTCTCTGTAGCTGGAAGCCATAAAACTCCAGAGACTCTTGTCACTTTGTCAGCGCTGAGAAGCTGCCAGCTTTTATGAAATACAGGATTACTAATTGGCCTGTGTTGGTCTGTTGCCTGGGCGTCTGTGTTCCTCCAGGACCCTGACAGACACTCTGGCCCTGCTGAGAGGCCTGTCACACCACACCAAGCTGCCACTGCCAGGACACTCATGAAGGACAAAGGCAAACATCCTATCTCACACATTATTATATTAGGAGAGGGAGGAGGGGGAGGAGAGGGAGGAGAGAAGAGGGAGGAGAGAGGAGGGGGAGGAGAGAAGAGGGAGGAGAGAGGAGGGAGGAGAGAGGAGGGGGAGGAGAGAAGAGGGAGGAGGGGGAGGAGGGAGGAGGGGGAGGAGGGGCCCCTGGAGGAGCTCTCTCTGGTTCCACACAAACACCACGTCTTCTTGGATAAACTCACACAAGTTTTTTTTTTTATGTAAAAAGAGCAACCCTTTCACTGAAACAAACGATTAGTAAATATGGCAGTTGACATAGTTCATACAGTCCAGTGTAGGGTTGTACGACCTACACGTCACCATACACACACTTGTTTAGCGTGAATGCATATAAATTACAAATAAACCGTGACAAAAGTCCTCTCTGTGAGTGTCTCTCCTCTGGCCCATCCAGGGGAAACACTGAGCTTCCCGTGTCTGATTTGGTTCACAGAACTGGGGTCTTAAGATCCCATTCTGAAGGGTCAATTCTCTCCCTGTCCATCCAACCAACCGGCTGGGTCGTAGAGTCCACTGCTGCAGTGCAAAGGTGCTGTTTGGTTAACTAAGGCCCCTCTTTCCCTTTAAGAGTCCTCCATGTTCTCCTCCTCCTTCAGGAATGATTCTGTTGGACCTGAGGCCTCCGGGGCCCCGCCCGTGCGGGGCGTGCAGGGAGGTAAACCAGACGTGTGCGTCTCCAGCCTGCAGGGGGGGCTAGACGTTCTGGGAGGGCATGCGGAGCTTCCTGCCGCCCTGCAGCAGGGTCCGGAGCGCCCCTAGCGAGGGCAGCACCATCCTGTCTCTGTTCTTGCTGTACAGGTTCAGGAAGATGCCAAACACCACCAGCAGGCCACCCCACACGTACCTGTTGGCACGGA
This sequence comes from Osmerus mordax, assembly GCF_038355195.1. Taxonomy (NCBI): domain Eukaryota; kingdom Metazoa; phylum Chordata; class Actinopteri; order Osmeriformes; family Osmeridae; genus Osmerus; species Osmerus mordax. The sequence continues at coordinate 16,956,208 of NC_090064.1, forward strand.
GACACACGTGTCACTATACATCCTGTGATATTCCCGGACACATTATTCCTTTATTAGACAATGTTATCCAAAGCGACATTCAAATAGTGCATGTAGAAAGTACTGCAGAAGATCATGGATCAGAAGTGCAGAGTTCTAACAGTGATGTATATTACTGATATAGCTTCCTGGTGAGGTAGAGGTGAGTTAGAGTTGAGGTAGACGGGAGGAAGACAGGAGGTAGAGGTGAGGTAGAGGTGAGGTAGAGGTGAGGTAGAAGGTGAGGTAGAGGTGAGGTAGAAGGTGAGGTAGAGGTGAGGTAGAGGTGAGGTAGATGTGAGGTAGATGTGAGGTAGAGGGGAGGTAGATGTGTACGTACTGGAAAGTGAAAGGCTTGGAGAAGAACATGAAGGAGAGGATGATGGTCATGGCCTTGCGTCCGGTCGTCACTGAGGAGGAGCAGAGCAGGAGGGTCACCCACAACATGTCTGTGCCTGTCTCCAACTACCTCAACAAATACACCTGGATCTTTTCACCACTGATCAGTTCATTTATATTACTCGTTTTGAAAACGCTAAATCTCAATACAATGAATGTATTGTATACTTTAGATGGTGCTGTTTGTGTGTGTGTTAGAAGGGTTACGGCTGTCACTCTACTAACCTCCACGGGGATAGCCCCCCCCCCACCCCCACCTCCACCAGTGACTGTACTTCCCCCCTCCACCCTGGCTTGACTGTCATCACACACTCCTGCAGCACTGAACATTGCACTTATACTACTACTACATTGCACCTGCACTTTGCATACTTATTTACACTTCTTATTCATTGCTGCTATTCTTGTCCCAATTGCTGTTTGTATTTACTGTCTATTTGTGTCTATTTGTTCACTTATTGCACTTTACACATGCCATGCTCTGCACTTTTTGCTGTTTTTCCACTTCTGGTTAGATGCTAAACTGCATTTTGTTGCCTCAGTACTGTACTCTGCAATGACAATAAAGTTGAATCTAGAATCTATCTAGAATGCTTGTGTGTGTTCTCACCTGTCACAGCCACCAGCGCTCCAAACAGTTTGATGAGCGCCAGCACGAAGGAAATGCCGAAGTATCCGGTGAGAGAGAAGAAGAAGGCGTAGCCATAGGTCTTCAGCAGGTTCTACAGGGCGACACAGGGCGACACAGGGGGACACAGGGCGACACAGGGGGATACAGGGCGACACGGGACGACACAGGACGACACAGGGCGACACGGGGCGACACAGGGGGACACGGGGCGACACGGGGCGACATGGGACGACACGGGACGACACGGGACACCACAGGACGACACGGGGCGACACGGGACGACACAGGGGCATACAGAGCGACACAGGGGGACACAGGGCGACACAGGGGGACACAGGACACCTAAGTCACTCGCTGGGACCACCGAAACACCGTTACAACTCTGCACTTCTGGTCTTTAATACTGTCTGCTGTACTATCTACATGCTCTATTTCTATGTTGGTTTGGATAAAAGCATCTTCTGAATAAAAGATCATGTCTCCACAGAGTGAGGGGGTCAAAGGTCAGGGGTCAGACCTGGGAGCAGAAGGCCATAGCGGGGCTGAGCCCGCCCACACACAGCAGACCAGTCAGGATGTACACAAACCCAATGGAGTAGGAGTACAGCACCTGCAACACACACAGCCCACAGTTACCGCCATCAGTCACACACTGGGGCACAATGCCTGGCAGCTGAAAGGCATTCTTGAAAATGAATTGATATGTAACTGAACATGTTACAAGAACATGGAGATGTTTAGTACCATTTCAGAGTTGGAGCCGTTGTGGAGCTTCATGGCTTTCTCCTGGACGTTTCCAATAGCAGCATCCGCACAGAGAGCCAGGGAGATTAACATCACCCCTACCACACAAACATGACATCACACAGGTCATTTTGACATCACACAGGTCATTATGACATCACACAGGTCATTTTGACATCACACAGGTCATTATGACATCACACAGGTCACTGTGACATCACATATTGTATCTATCTCTTGCTAAGGTCTACTTCCTCTCAGGTCTTCCTGGATCACTCACCCGTCACGTTGAAGTTGGGGGCCACAGTGCTGTCTGCTAGAGTGAACCAGATCAGACCCAGACTCATGCACACCGCAGCACAAACATCAGTCAGGTTGTAGCGTTTCCCTGCAGACAGGCACAAAACACGCACACACAGTTAGGAGTTAGGTGTTAGTGTTAGTTAGGAGCACAGGCAGGGGGGAGGGGGGGAGCACAGGCAGGGGGGAGGGGGGGAGCACAGGCAGGGGGGAGGGGGGGAGAGCTGCTGAGCTTGGACACAAACGGAAGAAAAGACGAAAAAAAACAATAAACAAATGGTAGAGCGTTCCCAAACACGGCTGTTGCCGTGGGGATGACAAGGTGACGCAGCAGGTCGGCTTGGAGCTTTGATTCTGTTCTCTCCTTTGATGGGGGGTTAGCCCCCCTCTCCTCTCCTCTCCTTTCCCCCCCCCCCTCCCCTGCATCCTGAGTGAACACAGCCTCCCCTCTCCCCTCTCCCCTCCGCCCGCCCTTGGGGGACTGTGGTCTGCATCGCCGGTCCGTGAGAGGAGAGAGAAGAAGAAAGGCGTGTGACGGCTCGGACAGGGAACAGGAGGAAGATGCTGCTGAGATGAAAGACAGGACGTCCTCAACCACCAGCGCCTGACAGAACAACACAGGAAGTAAGGAACTCTGAGAGAGAAAGTTGAAGCTGGTCACTGCTTGGAGGCGCACGGTAACGAGAGAAAGAGGAACTGAACCTCGGATGACTGACATCCTGTCTGTAGAAGAGCACTTTGTTTTGGTTTTGTCGTACAGCATCAAAAAGAGATGGCTTATTAACATCTGCATGCTTGATGTGTCCATGTCTAACACAGCTGAACCTGTTCAGCTGTAACTCGAAACCTGAGCGCACATTCCTGCAAAACACTCAAACTCCCTCCTCAACTCCAGCATGAACACGCCTACCTGCAGAACCCAACTCCAGCATGAACACGCCTACCTGCAGAACCCAACTCCAGCATGAACACGCCTACCTGCAGAACCCAACTCCAGCATGAACACGCCAGCCAGCCAGCTGGACCACAGCTCATGCTGTGAGGTCTGCTCACCTTGGATGAAGATGCCTCCTATCATGACAGGGATGAGCTTGCAGCACTTGAAGATGACCTGGGTGGGGTAGTTGAGGTATCCCAGCGAGGTGTTGGACAGGCCCATGGTCCCCACGGTGAGGAAGGCTATGATCATGTAGGTCTTCCCTGGGATTCTGCAGAGGGAAACAGCAGCGTGAGTTTGGAGGGGTGTGTGTGTGTGTGTGAGTGAGGAGGGGGGTGGGTGTGTGTGTGGAGCCACTTGGAAGTCAACAATCTGGAACAGCCCAAACTGACCAGCTGACAAGATATACAACACAAACCCGCCTCCACACACACACACACGTAAACGCCCCCCCACACACACACGTAAAACCCGCCTCCACACACACACATAAAACCCGCCTCCACACACACACATAAAACCCGCCTCCACACACACACACACACACACACACACACACACACACACACACACGTAAACCCCCCTCCACACACACACACGTAAAACCCGCCTCCACACACACACACGTAAAACCCGCCTCCACACACACGGCACGCTAACAGGTGTGTGTTCTGTGTGTGTACCTCCTCCTCTTGTCCTGTGTGAGCTGCAGCTCCACCAGGCTGAAGATGGAGTAGAACCCAAACTGCACCAGCGTCAGATACCAGCCAAACGGCTTGAAGCCCTCCACAGAGAAGATGAGCTCCTGCCACACGACACATGATGAAGGAAACTTTCTTCCAGTGACATACAGAGGAAGATTTGAACCTGCAGCCTCTTTACATTTAGTCATTTTAGCAGACGCTCTTTACCTGAAGTCAAATGCCCTAACCACTAAGCTACACCGTCCCCTACAAGACATGCACCATTTGCTATCATGCACGCAAGAGTGAGCACTACAAATAAAGTGAATCATCACATTTGTATTAATATAGCAGACACTTATCCAAATAAACAGTGCTTTCAGAAAGTGTAGCAGATCAAAACCCAGGAGATGATCACTATCAGTCCTCCTCCTCTACTGACCTGCAGGTAACCATAGATGAGGTAGAACAGGAAGACTCCCGCCACGCACACCAGGAACTGCGTGGGCGTGTTGAGGCCGCTCAGGTTGAGGCCCAGGACCCGCAGCTCATCCACCGAGCGGATGTGAGGCGACATCACCTCCGTGGAGGCGGGGATGGAGATGGAGATGTGCTTCCGCGAGCTGTTGTAACCCAACAGGGGGAACTTGCCACTCATCTTGTCTCCAGGCTGAGGAGAGGGGGATGTAGAGCCAGTTGTCAGGATGTTATCTGTCTGTTACCATGCAGGTAACATGAACGTGCATTTGCTGTCTTGTTGAATACGTAGAAAATGGCCTTCTACAACGGAGGTGATCGGTTCACATAAGCAATAGTTTAGTCTGATAAACAATACAATGAATACAAATTCTACCTCGGAGTACGTGTACTGTTTTGATGGTGGTTAACTAACTGGTCGCATTCGTATCGGCGGGCATCTCAACATTACAGACTGATCCTTGCTACGACGAACAGGTAAACTGGATGCTGAAATGGTACATCACTGTCAACCTATTACAGTTGGCTACTGTAGGTAATCAATCATATAGGCAGTGAGCTAGTTAGTCATCTACCAAGTTAGTAAAGCTTGCTTTAGGTTTAGAGAACCCACAGCATTAGCGACATATTTCAGATCTACCTTAACTGCGTAATGACGATAATTTAGCAAGACATTTCAGAATCGCAAAATGATAATTTTTCAGGCTACTGCTGGCTAGTTAGCTCACCTAGGTACCCACCATGTAGCCGTGCACTGTTTCCGGGTTTGAAATGCTACGTTAAAATTAGCTCTTCTTGTGAGACGATCCAGATATAATGTCATTGCGAACGCGAGAGCATCATACTATAAAACATTCGACAACAATCGACCTTTTCCCGCAGAATTGCTAGCCAGGGACCGGTGACAAGCTAGTTAGCTAGCATGCCGACACTCCAGCTGTCTCCTGGCTGCAGCCAACAACTTCCGGTCAGACTAACGTCGAACTTTGACCTGCTGCACCATTGGTGGAGAATGTTAAAGCAGTACAGGTGAATACTTTGTCTTAGATACGTCATTGATTTGTCCACTGCAGGAATACATTAAATCGTTGTAGTCGCAAGACAAATCATGTATAGTATGAAGGCATGAACAGGCCTACCTCATCTGGAGATTCTAAAGAGTCCATTTCTCCGTTTCTTTAATAATTAGAAGTACTGCGACACTTATGCGAGTGTCCAATAACTGTTGCTGCACACTGACACCAGCAGAATAACTTGTCTGTCTGGTTCGTCTGCATCAGGCGTCAGGTCTGGAGGGAAGGCTTGTTTCTTGGTGCCAGTAGGAGCTGGTTCAGAGGGTGTGTTTATCCACCACAGGTTTAATGACAGTAATGTCAACAGGAAGCAACTGGGTTGGGTGGAGTGGATCAGTGTAGGGTTGAGTGGTGGAGCATTGCACTGCAAATCAAGAAGTAGCAGGTTAGACCTAGCTGTGTGTGTGTGTGTGCTAGTATACAAGGAGTTCCTCCCTGTCATCATTTCCCCCTACTCATCATCCTTCCGCATGTTCTGCCTTCCATTCTCCACTCCTCCTCTTTCTGTCCTCCACTCCAGTCCTCTGTATTTCTCTCCTCCAGCAAACTAGTGTTCCCTCCATCCTCTCCCATATTTCTCTCCTTCCTCTCTCCCTTCCTCTCTTCCCTTTCCCCTTCCTCCTTCCTCTCTCTCCTCTCTCTCCTCCCCCTCTCTCCTCCATCCATCCTCTCTTCCTTCTCTCTCCTCCCTCCATCCTCTCTTCCTTCTCTCTCCTCCCTCTCTCTCCTTCCCCCTTCCTCTCCTCTAGCTCTCTCTCTCCTGCCTCTACACCCTTCTCTCTTCTCCACCCTCCCCTACCTCCTCTTCTCATAATATCCTCCCTCCCTCCACAACCTCTTCCTAACAGTTACAGTATCAGTCCCTCCCTCCTCTCCCACACTTCCTAATGGTTTCTGTATCCGCCCCCTGTCCCCCCGTCCCCCCCAGATACCATTATTTCCAGCTAGCCTCCTTGACAATATAAAAATTCAGAGTGGACAGCTCAATCCCTCTTCCATCTCAGATTTGATTGTAATGGTATTGCCTTCTGTCCCTGTGCGGCCTCCAGCCGCCTCCACTCGGCCTTTATGACACTAAAAAGCCAGGCTACAATTTTTCCATCTATTCAAAAGAATTCTGTTAATAACTCATTTCAAATGAGTCGCCTACACAGAGGCAGGCTTGGGCCAGGCCTGACTCCTCCTCTCTCAGGTCGCGGCGCTAAGGCCGGACAAATCACCGTCAGAAAGGATTAATAATCTCTCTGAGTCTAGGGCCTCCTGCCCAGTGTGACAGTCCTAAAGAGACACAGAGCTCATGTTTACAACCTGCTGAAGTATTCAGCCATGCACAGCAGGACACCACGGCCACTTCACATCAGAGTTTACAAGTGTTCCCATTCATCAAATACGATGATTTATGTAATAAAACCAATGTTCCTACCCATAATATCCTGTTAAATAATAAAATACTTATTTATTGATTATTCAAAAAAGGTACATATTCTGGTAATGGCTTTGGAGCAGGACCACTGGACCTACAATAAATAAGGTGGAGAAGGAGATGAAGGGCAGGGAAATGACTTCTGAACCAGTCAAATCTGGATTCAATATGGCCTGGTGGAAAGCGGATCAAGCCAGGCATTATTCAATCTCTCTGAGGCTTGAGAGGGAGCAGGACCCAGCTCTCTCAGACTGTATTTCTGCTGGACAGCAGAGCGAGAGTGGAATTTAATTGCTTTTCTTGACCAGCATTGCGCAAGAGCATCATTTACATTTTAGCTCAAGACCCAAGTTTGGATTTTGGTTATTAGAAGTCACAAGCCTCTCATCTGTCCATTAGAAGCAGTCATGAGTGATCACTGACTAGTTCCCACTGATGCTCCTGTTCTCTGACTGGCGAGAGAGCTGTATAATCACGATATGTTTCTCTGTTCACTGAATAGCAAGTGTTAAAATAGCGAATGCTTTATAGGCTATGGGTTAGGGTTTAGTATTAGATATCAGGTGAATTCCTTAGAAGATCAGACTCAAAACAACTGTGTAGAACTAAGGACGCAAACAAACGGCATCCTTTAAATGCTGTTAAGCTTTGCATACTGTAAACATGATGAAATGCTGGTTAGGAATGTGCCTTCACTCTGTAGAGGCTGAAGCAGACTGTCTTCACGTTAAAGGAAACAGAGGCTTGTCTGCTAGCGGGCACAGTGAGAGAGGAGGAACACCTCGCCTGGCTGATAACTCCCTCTGCTTTCTCCCGCTAACCCACTTCCCCCAAATTAAAAAGAAAATGGACCCATACATCCAACCCAAGGTGCCACTTTCAAAATTGGAAATACCAGAAGCTAGGAAATCACAGTGTCGCCATCGCCATGAGATAATCTAACACCCCACCCCAAATGCCACTGTCATAAAAGCCTTTATCTGTTACCAACACTGACTTCTGGAAGCGGAGTCACTTCTTGAGAGTCTGCTGATCTGACATTACAGTGAGGGTTCCTTAATAAGCCGTTTGTGTTTGGTTTTATCCAGGCTCTCTCTGTTGTCCCGTCTCCAAGCCATCAGGAGCTCTGGCATGCTAGAGAAACAGATGCTATCTGCTCTATATTGCTTCTCCAACCACTCATATCCTCTCTCAGGTTATTGTCTTTGATCTGCTAGGCTTGCTACTCTCACATTTTTCTCCCCCTCTCTAAACCCCCTCCCCCTCTCTAAACCCCCTCTAAACCCATGTCTGTGGATAACTGTGAGGCGAGGGGCCAGCTAGTGTTGGGCTGCCTGGAGTTTCCTTAATATGTTCTCCGTCGAAAGCAGACTGACATGTTGTGAGTCTGACAAGTTAAAAAGGCCCAACCATTAAAAAAGACGAAATATGTAAATTTCCTGTTTTCAAGATTTTTGTTTTTTATTTAGTGCATAGCAAAAAGACAAAAGTCACTAAAGACTGAAGTCACTAAAGACTAAAGAGACTGTTGAGGTGCGGAGGTCTTCTAAGGTGTTGCCAGAAGGGGGAAGCATGCCTCTTTGCAAGTCTGAGGAAAAGAAAAGTGATTAAACAATTTGCTGGGAATGTTGTCTCCTTATCCTCCCTGCGAGCGTCCCTGTAATGCATACAGGCAGGGACAAAGAACTGTTTGTTGTGATCGAATCGAGCCTGTAAATGACACACATATTTCACTGCGCATTCATTTAACCTGCGCTATGCATATGAAGGGAGGGAGACACAAACATAAGACGTGGTGTCATTTAATTAAGAATTTAGCTGTGAGCAATAATACTGTTTTTCACATAACCTTTAACTACTTAATGGATTTGAGAAGCCCATTACCTTCCAAGATTTCTGTTTTTAATTATTTGGAATATTGTCACAGATATGAAATGTCAATCACAGTCTTGGGGTTACCCACTCAGGGAGATGCAGTTGTTTCAATACCGTTTACTACACAAAGAAAGGTGAAATGTATACTTCTTTTATCTTATTCATCGAATCCTTTATTATTGACCTGTTGCTGTGTTCCCTCCATCACGGCTGCACCACAGCCTCAGTTTCAAAATGACACGTAGAACGGCTGTTCTGTCTGTCCTGAAGGCTGTCAGTCCCTGGATGGTGAGGGTTGGTCTGTGTCCATGTCTCTTGACCAGGACCTCCATACCTCACCAGCACCCACCTTGCCCTCCCCCAGCTCCCAACCACCCACCCTCCCCTCCCCTGCCCTGCCCTCCCCCAGCTCCCAACCACCCTGAATCTAGACCCAGGAAGAGCGTTGAAAGCAGTTAAATTACAGACCTGGGTAACTGAGCAAATCATGCATATCATTTTTATAGCTTCCCAGAAGAATTCAGCACCTGTGGCTGGCCGTGGCAGTAATTGCACGTGAACAATCCCGGTTTGTGAGTTGCTGGTTGGCTGGTGGTGTTTTTCTTGTCAGCGCCAGGTAAAGAACAAACGCAGGTAGATGGTGGAGGCTATGGGAGTGTCAGCCACACACTGCTCTGTAGAGTGACTCACCCGGGTCCCACCTGTGGGCTGACTGTGGTGCTTCACCTGGCCTGTGTGGTGAAGCAGAGAGTCCTTGTGTCAGCTTGGATCTGCTGTTTAGGATGAGTAAATAAGGCAATCAGTAAACCACAAATCGGTCTCTGCAAGACCAGTCCTGTTTCAACAGCGTCTTCTGCAAAAGATAATTAATGTTGTAATATTATAAATATATTGCTTGCCAAACATTGACTACTGTATTTTTTGTGTGAATCTTTCCCCAGATTGTGTTCTGCTCACTAAGATGAATAGTGTCCTGCTCTGCTCACTGTCTCCGCCCCCGCAGCTGAGACAGGGCGTCACACGATTGCTGTTTGATGTTTGTGTTCACACACCTGAAGTGGGTTTATATTTAGCAACCAAATAATGATAATAATGTATAATAATGTATAATAATAATGATAATGTAAAATACTCATGTATAATAATATTATTTTATAATTATTACATTATTTTTCCTCTCCCATGCCCTCAGCACAGTTAGCATAGTTAGCATTTCCTCTCCCATGCCCACAGCACAGAGTTAGTGTACAATTACATATAGTTTAATATATCCACTGAGCACCTTTAAACAAGCATCTCAAGTCCGCAAGGTGATCTATCTTCCAGCTCCATTACTCCATTGTACATCTTGATAGGCAAAGATCGCTCCTAGCTATGTTTAAGCATTAAATAGTGTATTATTATTTCACATAAATCAAATGGGGATGTGTGTGTGTGGGGGGGGGGCGTCATAAATTTTGCATTTCTCACAGACAGTATTTTAAAACCGGCGACACTGCGTGGTGGGGCGTCAGAGGGAAGTGGCTTTCCTCTAATAGCGCATGAAGGATGGAGCTGGAGGATGCTCAACAACATGCAACACACTTTAGATTGAGTTTGAGCAGTTCCAACACATTCATCATGACTCTGTTTCCATAACAAGCAGGAGCAGTAGGCTGGAGCTACTGCTGCAACCAGGCTTCACTTTGACTCCACAACGGACTGGAATGAAATGACACAGAAGAAGAGACATAGTCCCATCTTCAGTGGGCACTGGTGCCGGCTGGGGCCGGCTGGGGCCGGCTGGGGCCGGCTGAGGCCGGCTGAGGCCGGCTGGGGCCGGCTGGGGCCGGGATGCACGGATGACAGCAGGAAGCTGTGGAAATGAAAGCAGTTGTCTGAGGGGGTGGGTGGTGGGAGCCCCTTCAGAACTTTGTGTAAATCTTCATAAAAATAAAACAATTAAGCAAAACTGACTCAATATGCTGTTGGCTCCTGCTTGCATTGCCACAATTAAACCACTTTCACCAAGTTTGCTTATAATTTCTTTACATAATAATGATTTGAGCCACAGGCCTGAGCACATTTACTTTCTACAAAGCCTATAAAATATGTTGTAAAAAGTCACTTCAAATTGCGAATTGAATTGTTGCCAGTACAGTAAGTTGAGGAGAGCAAAGAACTCAGAAGAAATGTCTTTGAACTAGTTTTAGCTCGCAGAAAATATTGCTCCTGGGAAGGTATATTCTGTCTGAAGTGTTTCTTGGCAAAACTAAACACAGCAGTAAAGATATGGCACCTCTACAAATATTCAGCTCCCATGACATCATCCCAAACGTTGTAAAAATAAAAAATAAAACTTACAACTTACGTTACATAACTTTTTATTTATTTTCATTAACGACACACTGATCTGGTGAAACAACTTAGTTTATAAAGTTAGACCAGAACCCTGAGCGGGGTGTGCGTGTGTTCCAGAACATGTGGGGCTAGTTCCGAGCTCTTCTCCTGCGTTGTCTTGGGAACGGAGGGTCTGTCCTCTGTCCCCCAGTCGGGGACACGCACCCAGAGACCACAGCTGCGGGGGGGAACTTCAGGTTACACTGAACAGAAGCCAGAACCGCTCCTGTCAAACCTTCTTCTGAAATGTCACCATTCTGACCTGAGGGAAGCCATTCAATCAAGCCAAGGCCTCAACAACATCACCAGTGTCCCTGGCAACACGGCTGTGGATGAGCCGTGTGTGGACCCCAGTGTGTGGACCCCAGCAGGGGCAGGAGTCATCACTTCAGGCCCCGGAGAGTCCAGGACTCTGCTGCTTGATACATGCATGTATGCAAACATGTGTTTGAAACACATGTTTGAAGCACAAGAAACAACACAAAATTGGCCTAACATTTTTTATTTGTGTCTTAAGCCTTTTACAGTACAAACACACATACACACACACACCCTTGGCAGTACACACACACCCAGTTCTGTAGAAACCTCAGTGAAAGCAGATTCCAGTAACGCAGCATTAAGGGGCTTCTCTCTGTTATCTTATTCTTCCTGTTTGCCCCTTGGTGAAGCATTCCCTCAGCATGCATCATCTCATTTCACTTTGATTTCCCTTTCCAGGACTGCAGTCTAGATGCTTCCAATTTCCAGCCCATTCCCCAATTTTCAACCCAAATGAGAGACAACACTTTCTGAAATGGCTGTTTAGGTACAGAAAGGAGTTGGTAAGTGCTGATTTAAATAGCTGTTTAAGATAAGCGGGCTGGTGTAGAGCGGACAGGACCAGGAGAAGACAGGACAGGAGAGTTGTGTGTGTAATCGTGGTGAGGCAACAGATCCACAGTTTACTGGATCATGTTTCGGGAGAAACGACTGTGGACATCATTTAAATCTAATGTTTCACAGCTTCATGAAACAGAACATGTGACCGGCTGTTTTCTTCAACAAAAACATCTGTATCTTGTTTAATAATGCATCAACATTAAATATGTTTCAAGAATATTTGTCATTCAGATGTAATCCTTTGTAATGTAGACATTACTAAGCCTTAACTGTTTAATGTTGGTCCTCTGTTCATGTATTTGGCAAAAACAAACATATATTTGCATATATATGCAGTACATGGTCGAAATAACTGTTATGTTTTCTGACAATTATGTGGCGGTATTTTAAAAGTAAAATAAAAATAAAACGTATTGTATAACATCAGATTATCGTCTTAAAACCTATTATATACTGTATATTATACATATATATATTGTCATTTGTCAGTATTATATATGTAATTTAAAAACTATTATATACTGTATATATATATACGTACATACACATATCCCTGGAAAATCCAGATGTTAACAGCAACTAACCTTATTGCAGGGCTCTTTATTTCTCTTTGTGAAACCACACATTTTAAGAATATTTGCTAAATTTGTTGTTGATTAACCTTTTGACTGTGGAGAATGTGTCCAGCATGCTCCTTGGTTGGTAGAGAAAAGAGAGTCATTGTAGATCCTAACTGGCTGGTGTAATCCCATACAGCCCGCGCCATCCACCGGAGGACTCCCAAAATCTGTTTTCAGCACATTTCTGAGGAGGGGAACCAGGAAATGCTCTCTGCAACTCTTGTGTTACTCTAGAGTGTTATTTCCATGTAAATTGGATTAGTTCCCAGACCAAGGAAGTAGGTGTAATGTAAGTAACCATACAAATTTAAATATAGAACATCAAAAACATTGTTATGCATTCATTTATTTTTGAACATCCTGAGCCTCTGTGAAGATGAGATGAAGCCGTGCTTCTCTCTGCTCCGAGGCCTTTCTGTTTGATATGTGCAGAATAGTGCAACGTTTCAACATTTGTGCGGCCGCCAACTCTAATTCACTTCAACACTCTCACAAATGAAACATCATATCAAGTGTCCTCGTCCAACAGGAGACACACAACAAGCACACAGGACTTCAAAGCTCCAGTCAGGACCGTGTCACTGTTTCACCCCCACGCTGTTCCCTAGACCTGCAGCACGCAGACAGGCTGCAGCACGCAGACAGGCAGGGGGCAGACAGACAGGCAGGCAGGGGGCAGACAGACAGGCAGGCTGCAGCACGCAGACAGGCAGGGTGCAGACAGGCAGGCAGGGTGCAGACAGGCAGGGGGCAGACAGACAGGCAGGCAGGGGGCAGACAGGCAGGCAGGGTGCAGACAGGCAGGCAGGGTGCAGACAGGCAGGCAGGGTGCAGACAGGCAGGGGGCAGACAGACAGGCAGGCAGGGGGCAGACAGGCAGGCAGGGTGCAGACAGGCAGGGGGCAGACAGACAGGCAGGCAGGGTGCAGACAGGCAGGGGGCAGACAGACAGGCAGGGGGCAGACAGGCAGGCAGGGGGCAGACAGACAGGCAGGGGGCAGACAGGCAGGCATGCAGGCAGGCAGGCAGGGGGCAAACAGACAGGCAGGGGGCAGACAGACAGGCAGGGGGCAGACAGACAGACAGGCAGGGGGCAGACAGGCAGGCAGGCAAGCAGGCAGGCAGGGGGCAAACAGACAGGCAGGGGGCAGACAGACAGGCAGGGGGCAAACAGGAGTCAGGGGGGAGTCGGGGGGAGTCAGGGGGGCCAGGGGGAGTCATGGGGAGTCAGGGGGGCCAGGGGGAGTCAGGGGGAGTCGGGGGGGCCAGGGGGAGTCGGGGGGAGTCAGGGGGGCCAGGGGGAGTCGGGGGGAGTCGGAGGGAGTCAGGGGGAGTCGGGGGGAGTCATGGGGAGTCAGGGGGGCCAGGGGGAGTCGGGGGGAGTCAGGGGGAGTCAGGGGGAGTCGGGGGGAGTCATGGGGAGTCAGGGGGGCCAGGGGGAGTCGGAGGGAGTCGGGGGGAGTCATGGGGAGTCAGGGGGGCCAGGGGGAGTCGGGGGGAGTCATGGGGAGTCAGGGGGGCCAGGGGGAGTCGGAGGGAGTCGGGGGGAGTCAGGGGGAGTCGGGGGGAGTCGGGGGGAGTCGGGGCAGGCAAGGCAAGCCTCTCTGTCCGTCTGGACAGGAGATGGACGTGCGTCTGGGCTTTGTGGTCTGGGGATTTGTCCCTTATAAAACAGCTTCCAAACAGGAAGGCAACAGTGGGAATAGCCCCCCGAATGTAATTAATTTTGGGACTATTATTGCAGGAGGAAGAATTCTAATCAGTTGCAGATTCCTTCCTGTTTGGTTAGTGTGACCGTGACCAATTAGGAGGGAACTAAACGTTACAGTTCCACTTCCTGTTCTGCCCCAGAGTGGTCACCCTCGGCAACGCGCTGGCAAAGGGCATGTTGAGAGTCAGAGAGAGGGAGAGAGAGAGAGCGAGAGAAAGAGAGAGAGGTAGAGAAAGAGAGAGAGGTAGAGAAAGAGAGGGAGAGAGGGGGGAGAGAGAGAGAGGGGGAGAGATAGGTAGAGAAAGAGAGAGAGAGAGGGGGAGAGAAAGAGAGAGAGAGAGAGAGAGAGAGAGAGAGAGAGAGAGAGAGAGAGAGAGAGAGAGAGAGAGAGAGAGAGAGAGAGAGAGAGAGAGAGAGAAAGAGAGAGAGAGAGAGAGAGAGGGTGAGAGGGTGAGAGAGAGAGATAGGGTGGGGGAGAGAGGGAGAGAGAGAAAGACAGAGATAGGATGAGAGTAAGAGATAGGGTGAGAGAGGGAGAGAGAGAAAGACAGAGATAGGGTGAGATAGAGAGGAGCACATTTGAGTAGACAGACGACCATGTCTTGGTCTCTAATAAATCTCTAAATGAAATTCAGACCTCCTGTCACATGGAAGTCCTCTCTTGTTAAAACTAGCTGAAACTACAGATGAACTGAACAAAAGCTAAATGTTGGAAATATTAAATATGGAAATACATAACTCAATGACTTTACGATCCTATCTAAATACAATTTGGCAGACCCTGTTTTCTCTCTATTGAATTACCCAGAGAATGGGAGCAGAATGACGAATATGGGAGAATATGGAGATTAGCATAAAGTGTCGTTTTTCACTGCAAAGAAGTAACTCAATATGTCATGGAACTTCCGCACATATTCTCCACACCTGTTAGCCACACACTGCTGCGAGGCTGGTTCAGCAGCAGCACATTACAACACACTGCTGCGAGGCTGGTTCAGCAGCAGCACATTACAACACACTGCTGCGAGGCTGGTTCAGCAGCAGCACATTACAACACACTGCTGCGAGGCTGGTTCAGCAGCAGCACATTACAACACACTGCTGCGAGGCTGGTTCAGCAGCAGCACATTACAACACACTGCTGCGAGGCTGGGCCAGCAGCAGCACATTACAACACACTGCTGCGAGGCTGGGCCAGCAGCAGCACATTACAACGACACGCCCTTGATGTCACTCACACTTTTTTTCTAAATACATTTTCTTTTTTATCACAAAGCCTTGCTGACAGGCAGCAACTCTCAGACCCTTTGTTGTTTTTAAACTACAAATCCTTTTACTGTCCAATCAAAACTGTGTTGGATCTTTGTCCTGTGCGCTGGTCTAATCACAGACCTGTGTTTTCTGCTCTGGTCCAATCACAGACCTGTGTCTTCTGCTCTGGTCCAATCACAGACCTGTGTCTTCTACTCTGGTCCAATCAGAAAGTTGTTTTCCTAGTCTGAAGCTCTAGTTGTTTTCTTTGGTTCAAATGAATCCCTCGGTTCCTCTAGTTCACTGTTGATAGTTTGTTTAGTTTATTTCTAGTATTGTTCAGTTTATTTCAAGTATAGTTTAGTTTATTTCTAGTATAGTTTAGTTTATTTCTGTATAGTTTAGTTTATTTCTGTATAGTTTATTTTATTGCAACTATAGTTTATTTTATTTCTAGTATAGTTCCGTTTATTGCTAGTATAGTTCCGTTTATTGCTAGTATAGTTCAGTTTATTGCTAGTATAGTTCAGTTTATTGCTAGTATAGTTTAGTTTATTGCTAGTATAGTTCAGTTTATTGCTAGTATAGTTCAGTTTATTGCTAGTATAGTTCAGTTTATTGCTAGTATAGTTCAGTTTATTTCTAGTATAGTTTAGTTTATTTCTGTATAGTTTAGTTTATTTCTGTATAGTTTATTTTATTGCAACTATAGTTTATTTTATTTCTAGTATAGTTCCGTTTATTGCTAGTATAGTTCCGTTTATTGCTAGTATAGTTCAGTTTATTGCTAGTATAGTTTAGTTTATTGCTAGTATAGTTCAGTTTATTGCTAGTATAGTTCAGTTTATTGCTAGTATAGTTCAGTTTATTGCTAGTATAGTTCAGTTTATTTCTAGTATAGTTCAGTTTATTTCTAGTATAGTTCAGTTTATTGCTAGTATAGTTTAGTTTATTGCTAGTATAGTTCAGTTTATTGCTAGTATAGTTCAGTTTATTGCTAGTATAGTTCAGTTTATTGCTAGTATAGTTCAGTTTATTTCTAGTATAGTTTAGTTTATTTCTGTATAGTTTAGTTTATTTCTGTATAGTTTATTTTATTGCAACTATAGTTTATTTTATTTCTAGTATAGTTCCGTTTATTGCTAGTATAGTTCCGTTTATTGCTAGTATAGTTCAGTTTATTGCTAGTATAGTTTAGTTTATTGCTAGTATAGTTCAGTTTATTGCTAGTATAGTTCAGTTTATTGCTAGTATAGTTCAGTTTATTGCTAGTATAGTTCAGTTTATTTCTAGTATAGTTCAGTTTATTTCTAGTATAGTTCAGTTTATTGCTAGTATAGTTCAGTTTATTGCTAGTATAGTTCAGTTTATTGCTAGTATAGTTCAGTTTATTGCTAGTATAGTTCAGTTTATTGCTAGTATAGCTCAGTTTATTGCTAGTATAGCTCAGTTTATTGCTAGTATAGTTCAGTTTATTGCTAGTATAGCTCAGTTTATTGCTAGTATAGTTCAGTTTATTGCTAGTATAGTTCAGTTTATTGCTAGTATAGTTCAGTTTATTGCTAGTATAGTTCAGTTTATTGCTAGTATAGTTCAGTTTATTGCTAGTATAGTTCAGTTTATTGCTAGTATAGCTCAGTTTATTGCTAGTATAGTTCAGTTTATTGCTAGTATAGTTCAGTTTATTGCTAGTATAGTTCAGTTTATTGCTAGTATAGTTCAGTTTATTGCTAGTATAGTTCAGTTTATTGCTAGTATAGTTCAGTTTATTGCTAGTATAGTTCAGTATAGTTTAGATGATGGGGAGTGTTAGGGGACAGGTGTGGTTAAGACTGTCAGGAAGATATGATTGAGTGGTTCCAGTGTGTCTGACTGCAGGTCCTACAGCCAGCTGTGTCACATCGTAGACAGCTCCCAGACTAGGCCTCTCCTATAAACATGTTACATTTATGCTGTTATTTACATGTTCATATTTACGAATGTATATCGATTATAATTGTACCATTTATTAATAGCAGAACACCGACGCAACTCATATTTTCCTTTAAACCAGATGTATTAAAAGATTTATATATATGAATGTATATATATATTTTATTATAGCATAAATCATTGCAGCGACAGCAGCAGTATCTTGATATTAACAACACAGTGAGTATGAGAGGAAGAGCCTGACAGGAGAATATATAAATGTGAATCCCCCAGGAACTGTGCCGCTCTCACAACATGAGAAATGAGAGCCGTATTATTCAGTGTGAACATGAGGACCCAACTCGCTAAACGAATACAACTACCACAGAATCACATGCCCTGGTCTCGACTAGGATCATTTCAAAAACAAACGGTATTCCGGGAAGAATTGATTCTGTTAGATAGTACATTGATCACCTACATAGCCTGAAGAGAGAAGATGGCTTTACAAGCAATAAGATGAGAGACAATTATATTATTTTAGTGAAATAAGACGGAGCTGGAGCAGCGAGCCAGCCGGGCCTGTGAGCTGCGCTGCAGTGTTCCTCCTCCATCCTCAAGTGGCACGGTAATCTACTAAAGTTTCCAGCTCGGTTTCCTCAACGCAATCAGGATGTGAGGGCTCAGCAGTGATTGCGTTCATTTGTAAAAGCATCCTAGCCAAGATTGAACCCCGAGGCTGGTACACTATAAAGATGCTGATCAGATGGAGCTAAACAGACTAGACTGCGGGGCAGGAGGTGTCAGCGCTGCCAGAAGACCTACGACCTGCGCTCCCGAGCCCCGGCCAGGCTGCCGCACGAATACCAAACAGCACGAGGCACAGCGGCGCGGGCTACACCCCCAGCAGTCTTCAACACATTTGCACTAACAGATTGTTGAGATTTTTTGTGGACTTCATTAGATTAAGTTTATTCACTGTTGGGGGTTTAATAAGTTAGCACTACATGGATTATGCTGTCATTTGTATGAAGTAATAAAGACTTATTGATGATCACACACTTGTACTTAAATACTTTAATAGTCAGTTACTCACAGTTTGTTTGTATTTTGACAGTGAATTATATATTTTTTTTATAGAGGTTTTGTTTTATTCAGCCCTTAGCCCCACTACTGCAAGTAGTATTTATACTATGTAAACTATTAATAC
Organism: Osmerus mordax; assembly: GCF_038355195.1. NCBI lineage: Eukaryota > Metazoa > Chordata > Actinopteri > Osmeriformes > Osmeridae > Osmerus > Osmerus mordax. The sequence continues at coordinate 16,974,732 of NC_090064.1, forward strand.
TTTGAATGCTAATACCATTTATACTACTATTTATTACTATTTATATCATAACTATTAATACTATTTATATTATGAATACTATTTATACTTATAATTATGTTTAATTTACTGGATCTGAGTCTGACCCTTACATAAATATAAACATACAAATAAAATAAATTGTAGTTCCATTCTGTCACTTTTTTCTTCCGTCCGACGTCTGATAACAGCCTCTAACTGCAGCGTCACAACCTAGGGTCTTCACCGCAGCCCGGGCGCGAGCTGGCGGAGGAGCGAGCGGACGAGATCGTGTTTTCTCTCTGCGTGTCGCTGGGTGTCAGAGATCAGGGGTGGGGAGGCTGGCGGGGGAACAGAGAGGACGGTTGAGGAGCCGGGCTGATTGACAGCTCCAGCTCTCAGACTCTGCCCTTGGGGTGATTGACAACGTGGTTCATCTCACATCTTCTGACTAAACTAATCCAGTAAATTCCTACCAGACGCAGCTCTGCTCTACTGAGACCGCCGACTCCAGGTGGAGTTTTATCTCCCCAAAAATAAATATGTTTTTCCATCTGCGACTCTACAAAACAAACACAGTATAATTAAATGTAAGTACATAATTAAGAAGGTAAAAAAAAAAGTGCTAGTTTTCGATAAATTAAAACGGGCTAATTACATGTGGGAATTATTCTCCTGTTGTGGTAATGATTAATATTGTCATAGGTGTCTCAATATGGTGCCTGTTTGAAATTGGATCACCTCATTGGAACGATTGATCTCTTGCCAAGTTCAATAATTAATTGACTTTGCAATCACTGTCACAGACCTGTCTAACACAGACCTGTCTAACATAGACCTGTCTAACACAAACCTGTCTAACACAGACCTGTCTAATATAGACCTGTCTAACACAAACCTGTCTAACACAGACCTGTCTAACATAGACCTGTCTAATATAGACCTGTCTGTCTAATATAGACCTGTCTAACACAGACCCGTCTAACACAGACCTGTCTAACACAGACCCATCTAACAGACCCGTCTAACACACACCCGTCTAACACAGACCTGTCTAACACAGACCCGTCTAACAGACCCGTCTAACACAGACCTGTCTAACACAGACCTGTCTAACACAGACCCGTCTAACACAGACCCGTCTAACACAGACCCGTCTAACAGACCTGTCTAACAGACCTGTCCCCTACATAGGCATTACTGTAGTTGAGATGTTATTGCTGCACTATTATCAGCCATCCTGATAACCCTAGTCTACAATGAGCCACTAGGAACTCCTTCTGAGTGTGTGTAAGCAGGTTAAACATGGGCTGCGTGTTCTGTGTGTGTGCACGCTGCTGGTCTGAGTTCTGTCTCTGTTGTCTAACTGTGAAGGAGGACTTGAGGACGATCTGAGGTCCAGTCTGATGAGGTCTTCACCTCCGCGTCAGCGTGATCAGGACACACAGCCAGGTGGAACAGAGGCAGCAGAAACAGAGGCAGCAGAAACAGAGGCAGCAGAAACAGCCTGTGTGAAATTAGTGGATCAGGAGAGGAGCGTGTGAGGCTCTCTCTGGACGGCACGCCTTTCAAGTCAACATCTCCAGGGTGTGGCAAACACTGGCTATTCAACCTAAACTAAAGTTATTATTTGTTGGGTTTTTTATGCTGTGAACCTTTTAAGACCAGTTACCTCATCCTCACTGCTCTGCTCAACTCCTGTTTTACACACACAATTCAAATCCCGGTAAGAATGTCTTTTGACACAGACAATACATGTGTCACTGTAGTTTTTTTTGTTAAGTATAAAAAAAGAAATGGAAAAAAGAACCCTACTAATGAGAGAACGTTTCTTGAGGGCTTGCTGCTCCGCTGACTATCATATTAATGTATTCCTGTGTGAATTAAATGGATCATCAGACACTTAAGTTTCCCTGCGTTCTTCCTCTGTAGACATGGTGGACACTGGTGTCTGCCTGCCCTCTAGGAAAATGAAGGGCATTCTTCATTACACACCTCTTGTGATTACCGCAGTCACTAGTGATTAGACACAATGTCCTTTCCAAATGAACAAAATACATTTGGTTCATGTGTTTATAATGGAAACGATGTTGGAACGCAACAAAATATATGTGTTATTATGTCAAAAATACACTATACCTGTTCTGTAATACTATGACGTGTTATCAGTATTAATAATATAAAAATATATATATAACAAGGATAACCTGTTTTCCTGTGCATATACCACACTGGGGTTTTCAGATATATTTCTGGGAAAACTATTTGAGAGTCTCTCTCTCTCTCTTTCCCAGCCACCTCTCTCCATCTCCCCTTTATTCCCTCTTCACGTATAGCAGACAGTCATCACCACTCCCAGGCTGCCTGGTTGAGAGACGACCCATCATGGTGGACAGGGAGTGAAGGAACACACTCAACAACTCTGGTTTCCTCAAATGCTGCAGGACCTTCAATTTCATTTTCACTGCAGAATTTTTTTTTATTACGTTCCTGTTCGGCCTGTAAATCTGTTGCTCACTTACAGACATATTAACTATTTAATACAAATAGTTTTTTTTACATAACTTAACCTGAACAACACATAGATAAATATTAGGTGGTCCAGAGCAGAGCTGAAGATGTTTCTCCTCCCGTCGAGCAGACAGGCCTGGCAGCTCGGAGCTGTGAGGAGCAGAAAGGAGGTGGGAGTCTGATGAATTGTTCCCCACAGGGCTGAAAGCAGCGTCTACACGCAGTAACTGGCGGTTAGACCAAGCTAAGCTCCCACCACCTATGCAGATACCAGACTCATCCATTTGAACGTGCGCATGCTAAACCTGGCTGATGAACGACGTGCCTGGCAGCAGTTCCGCCTGTGTTTCATCACGCCAGACCCTCCTCCCTGTCCAGACCCTCCTTCTCCGAGTAGATCCCCTCAACCTGTCAACACAGCCGCCTCACATAATTAACTTTCAGAGCAGTGCTGCTTTTCTGTCAGAGACAACAGGAGGACTCGGCTGGAAAGGAGAAGAAAAGACAGTTTCATTGAACTGCGAGTCGCAGGAAGAAAGAGAACCGCTTTCAATCAGTCCTGGATGCAGGAGAGGGACATGTACGACTATCACCTAGCATATCAAACTATCAACCATCTCTCTCCATCCAGCCACTCACAGATCAGCAACACTGTGACACAGAACACAAGGATCCTGGGAATGCTGCAGGACAAGACCGAGGCTGACCTGTTATCCAGACCACCAGACTCCTCTAACCGGGCCTTCGACAAGCTCTGCTCTTCCCCCGTAAGCCCTGCCCGCTTCCCTGGCCCCCAGTGACATCCCTGGCCTCTGATTGGAAGGATCCTGAGCATGGCTTGTGTTAGGAGGCATCATTAAGAGCTGGGGTGTGACCTCTGACCATGTCTTTTAACCATTAGGGCTGCAGGTCACCCCTCATGGCTGCTTCCCATTTCCTGCCCCACAGGAGGCCTGCGGTTCCCCCAGAGCAGTTCCCCCAGAGCAGTTCCTCCAGAGCAGCTCCCCCAGAGCAGTTCCCCCAGAGCGGTTCCCCCAGAGCAGTTCCCCCAGAGCAGTTCCTCCAGAGCAGTTCCTCCAGAGCAGTTCCTCCAGAGCAGTTCCCCCAGAGCAGTTCCTCCAGAGCAGTTCCTCCAGAGCAGTTCCCCCAGAGCAGTTCCTCCAGAGCAGTTCCTCCAGAGCAGTTCCCCCAGAGCAGTTCCCCCAGAGCAGTTCCTCCAGAGCAGTTCCTCCAGAGCAGTTCCCCCAGAGCAGTTCCTCCAGAGCAGTTCCCCCAGAGCAGTTCCTCCAGAGCAGTTCCTCCAGAGCAGTTCCCCCAGAGCAGTTCCCCCAGAGCAGTTCCTCCAGAGCAGTTCCCCCAGAGCAGTTCCTCCAGAGCAGTTCCCCCAGAGCAGTTCCACCACTGGATAAAGATCTGTAGAAGCTTGGTTCTTGGGTGTTGATGTTGTTGTTTAACGATGTACCACCACTGCTGCTTCTAAACCACAGTGGTTTAAATAGAGAGTTTACACCAACAAACCCTAATCTACAGAGGAAGTTATCACGGCAGCAGGAACATGTGATAAACCTGGATCTAATGCATCATTATATAACTAGAGGTTATTTCTTTGCACAATTGTGTGTGCATGCATGTGTTTGTGTGTGTGAATGTGCGTGTGTTTGTGTGTGGGTGCGTGCATGTGTGTGCGTGTGTGTGTGTGCATGTGTGTGTGTGCGTGTGCGTGCATGTGTGTGCGTGTGTGTGTGTGCAAAGACCATACACAGAGAGGAGGGTTGCCACCATGCAGCAGATCACTTAAATCTGGCTGCAGGGCACAAAGTCCATTTGTCACGTCACACTTTTGTTATCATGCAGTCTTCAGAGAAACAAACAACTTAGAACACAGGAGAGAAGCCCATCCACCAGCAGGCTGGGTCTGCTGTGACGGAGAGAGGAGTGGGGATGGAGAGAGAGAGGGGGTAGAGTGAAAGAGAGAGGTGGATGGAGAGAGAGACGGGGGTAGAGTGAAAGAGAGAGGGGGATGGAGAGAGAGAGGGGGGGTAGAGTGAAAGAGAGAGGGGGATGGAGAGAGAGAGGGGGGGGTGGAGAGAGAGGGGGTGGAGAAAGAGAGGGGGGTAGAGTGAAAGAGAGAGGGGGATGGAGAGAGAGAGAGGGGGTGGAGAGAGAGGGGGTGGAGAGAGAGAGGGGGGTAGAGAGAAAGAGAGAGGGGGGTGGAGAGAGGGGGATGGAGAGAGAGAGGGGGGTGGAGAGAGAGAGGGGGGTAGAGAATGAAACAGGAGGAGGTGCTTGTGTACATCAGTAAGTGGGTGTATGTGTATTAATGTGTTGGGATAGAGTGTGTCCGTGTGTGTGCGTGTGTGCGTGTGTGCGTGTGTGTGCGTGTGTGTGTGTGTGTGTGTGTGTGCGTGTGTGCGTGTGTGTGTGTGTGTGTGTTGGGATCTTCAGACCCTGCCTCCCTGCTCCATGGTTAAATCATGTGTACAAGCTGTTTCCAATAAACTGTTAAATTTGATAAAGAGGGCGGTATTATGTTACAAAGCCCAGAAGGGCCTTGGACTGCTGGTATCACGAACACAGTTTGCCTGATAATAACGTTGTGACTTCCATGGCCAGCATAGAAAACTCTGTCCTGTAGACACAGTCAGAGGTGACACCTGCAGAGATGGCCAGTCGGTGAGAGGATTAGATATCTCTATATTTCCGTGTCCTGGTTTGTGTTGAAGACGGCCTCACATGAGCAGGAGGAACAGACGACTGCAGAAACGCCACAGGGGTAAAAACAGAACCTCTTCACTGATCTTGCCCACCCCTCCCCCTCCTCCCTCCCCCTCCTCCCTCCTTCCCCCTCCCTCCCTCCCTCCCTCCCTCCCTCCCCCTCCTCCATCCCTCCCTTCCACTCCTCCCCCTCCTCCCCCACACCTCTCTGTCAAATGCCTGAGGACTGGAAGAGGAAGTACATAACTGGAACAGGAAGTACAGGCCAGGAACAGGAAGTACAGGACTGGTATGTCCGTCTCCCTCCCTGGGCCTCCTCACACCTCACACACACACACACACACTCACTCAGAGACTGAAAGCCACACACTCTCAGCTCCTCAGGAGTCTGGGCCTGAGGCAGCAGGGCTGTCTGGAGAACAGATCACTGCTCAACATGGACGCCTCCACCCGTGCCTCCTCCTCTAATGGTCTCCAGTCACACAGGAAGGATGGCTTCCCATCCATCTATTCATTAACACCTCGTGCTACACCCTGTGTGTCCTGCATGCGCTGTGACAAACATGGGACAGGTAAACACATGAACCACTGCTAGCAGCACATGCAAACCAAACAGCTGTTAGTTTCTCATCGTAAATAGTCTCTGAGCTGAGGCCATGGATCCACTCAAACATTCATTCCAGAAAAACAACATGAAGCTTGTGGGAGACCTTGGCAGGCAAGAGTTACAGACTAACGTTCTCTACCCGCTACAGTTACGTTTTATTTAAATCCCAGGCCACATGCAAATAGTGCATAATACATGATATATAATACATAAATTATAGAAACTTGGGAGTCAGGTGGCTGAGCGGTTAGGGAATCGGACTAGTAATCTGAAAGTTGCCAGTTCGATACCCGGCCGTGCAAAATGACGTTGTGTCCTTGGGCAAGGCACTTTCCCCTACTTGCCTCGGGGGAATGTCCCTGTACTTACTGTAAGTCGCTCTGGATAAGAGCGTCTGCTAAATGACTAAATGACTATATTCTTTCTGAGAGGCTGAAGCAGCTGGGTATGAGGTTAGTTCTGTTAGTTTGGGTTACCAAGGAAGTAAATACTCCCTCCCTCACCTCACCTCACCTCACCTCACCTCACCTCTCCCCTCCCTCCCTCCCTCCCTCCCTCCCTCCCTCCCTCCCTCCCTCCCTCCCTCCCTCCCTCCCTCCCTCCCTCCCTCCCTCCCTCCCTCCCTCCCTCCCTCCCTCCCTCCCTCCCTCCCTCCCTCCCTGCCTCGCCTCTCCAAACTGGGCTTGAGTGTACCTGAACCTCCCCCTCATGGTCAGGGTTCAAGGGGGTGACTGCAGGCTGTCACACCATCTCAATATGAAACTGAATGATTTAATTTGGCGATGTGTTATGGCAATAACACCACTTATGAAGGAATTTTTAAGAATTTGCTAAATCAATGTTATGATGGTACATTATTCAAGTTCAGTCTATTATAGGTTGTGCATTACAGGTGTGTGTGTGTGTGTGTCTCCACACACCATAGAAGAGGTAATATCCAGGTCCCTGAACTTAAGTATCTAAATATAACTATTTAACTAGCCTAACCCTGTGTTGTGTGAAACACCTCACCTTGCTTTGCCACAGCAGGAGGTTAGGGCTAGGGTGAGGGTTAGGGTGAGGGTTAGGGTGAGGGCTAGGGCTAGGGTGAACGTGTCTAATCACATCCACACTGGAATGTAAAATGTGCTTTTTGAAGCGAAGCAATCTCGCTTGAGATTACTGTCAGTGAACATTAATTGCATAAAAAAAGTTATTTCATCCTATCAGGAAGGAGATAACAGAAAACATGACATTCGTTCCCAACAATTATGAAGTAATCCTCCCCTGTCACGAAGCATCTCCGTGTGGAGAATTATATTAATATAATGAATATCTGATCTTTTAGAGAGATCAGCCACTTGTCTCTGACTGCAATATTTCACTTGTTTTAAAAGCAGTTTTGTGACAGGAATGAAACCTCTTCACCAGCCTGGTCTCCTGAAAGTAGTTGGTTTTCCACAGCATAAATCACCCCCATACGTCCCAGTCAAGCTGCCCCCCCTCCCCCTCCCCTCCCCTCCCCTCCCCTCCCCTCCCCTCCCCTCCCCTCCCCTCCCCTCCCCTCCCCTCCCCTCCCCTCCCCTCCCCTCCCCTCCCCTCCCCTCCCCTCCCCTCCCCTCCCCTCCCCTCCCCTCCCTCCCCAGTCAAGCTGCCCTCTGTAGGGATTCCCCCACAACCGGCTGCATCGGGTATCCATATTATCACCATGTATGACTACATATGTTACACACAATATTGTAGTCATTTACCACAGTAGTGTGTGGATCCAGCTAGAACTGTGAACCCTGTGTGAGCTATGGAAAGAGAATAGTTTGCTTTGAACTGAAAACTTCTGAAGTGGAATCCAGAGGAAGGCCAGGCCAGAAGAGAGAACAGCCTGATCAGACACACGTGAGTCCCCTGGAATGAGGCTCAGAGTAGACTTCCTGTTCCTGCTTGATAATCCCCACAAACACAAACCGGACAGCTCATATTAGATGGACGTTATTAATGTTATTAATGTTATGACTGAGAGATACAGAGAAGGGGGAGAGAGAGAGACAAAGAGAAGAAGAGAGACAAAAAAAAGAAATGAGAGCGAGAGACATCCTTTGTGGGGTGGAGAAGACACACCCTCCTAGTTAGGGTTAGTGCTGTTCCTGTGCTGCCCCCCCCAGCCCCCCCGGCCCCCCCGGCCCCCAGCCCCCCATGGACCAGGGACTAGCATGTCTACCACGCTCTATATTTAGAACATTTAAGGTT
>NC_090064.1:16982984-17024876 GCF_038355195.1 Osmerus mordax
TAAAAGCAAGCTCTGTAATTGTGATTTTTCTTACGTGATGTAATTATGATGTATCATTTCCTCAAATAACGGCCATGTCCCTCTCTCTGTGTTAATTTGAGCGTGTGAACTTTATACTTTGAACTAATTGGTTGCTGTCGAATTCCCCTGAATGTGAGTAATTTGATCAGGTATTCCATAACCATTGTACAATTTAATTTGAGTAATTTAATTGGATTTGACTGTTCATTTCTGGGCCACTCCGAGTCAGTATTCAAGAGCGGTCTTCAGTAACCTGAGGCGGGAGCTGGCTGGCAGTCCCTCACGTCTGCATGCAGCTGGTCTCCCCGACACTCCCACTCAGCCAGCTAGATCTGGGGGGGTGGAGCTCAGAGGAAGAGCGATTCACCGCACTGCCAGAAGTCACAGGTTCGAATCCACCCCATGGACATTGCTTTGTCTGAAAGAGTCTGCTAAATGAACACATCTACAAAGATGGTGGAAGAACTACATCCTCAATGGTGCCTCCCCCAACCCTGCCTCCCAGGATCTCTGAGGCAGGCAGGCTGGAGGTTCCACCAGAACAGTGCTGTTCTACAGGGACTGTTCCACGAGAACAGTGCTGTTCTACAGGGACGGTTCCACCCGGAGGAGCGACCAGAAGCAGAAGCCCTTCACTATAATTCATCCTTTAGATATTGCGTGGAACGGATCTTTTCTGGGAATTCCGCAATAAATGACTGTTATTTATCATTACCAGCCTCTTTATCATTTAGTCAATAAAGGGCCTCTCCCCCCCCCCACCTCCCCCCCTTCCCCTCCGTCGTGAGCTGGGAGTCAGATATCTGTATTAGTCTCCCAGCGCCCCGGGGCGAACCGTGTCAAAAGCTAAATCATGATCAGGCCCGGCTTTCTGGCTAAATTGTGTATGAAGGCCCCAGGCAGAAAAGGTGCACATGCTCATTACTGGAGACAGAGAGAGAGAAGTTTGCACACAACAAGGACCTCTCACAGCCCTGCCACTTCACACGCACAAGAGGGGGGGGGGGGGTCTTGAAAAACAGTGTCTCTCTAACCGCTACACTTTAAAAGGCAAAGGGAATGATGGTTGGTGTTCTCGCAAGTCCCTAGTTTGTCCTAAAACGACACAAAAGTGAGACACACTATCTGCTTCAGTTTCAGAAGTGAGCAGTTCTTGAGTAGCTACACCAGACTTTCTACACGCTAGACTTCACCCTGACCCCGATAAGCACTGCAACTTCTCCTCTCAAAGTTCCTCAGAATCAGATCTGGAGCAGCTCAGGGGTCCTGGCGTTGCGTCAAGGGAGGTGAGGGGCTAGCTAGCGAGCAGGTAGCGGCATCGCCAGCCAGGCACACAGAACTCCTCTCACCTTTAGGACATTATCACCTTGCCCCAGCTCTGGGACTGCTCTGTTCCCTGTGGGCTGGCACTTCCTGCTAGCGCTAATTAATTAAGAGGGCAGGTTGGCCGCAGCGGAGAGCCAGCCCTGAGCCCTTTCATCTAGCGCAGACAGGATGCCTAGAGATTTATCACCTAGCTGCAATGCCGCTCCCCAGTTCAAAGAACAGGAGTCGGTGGAGTTAGCGGCTAGGCTGGAGCTAGCTATGCTTGGGCTAGCATGCTTTGTTGTGGGCGGGGTTGCCCGGGAAACCATGTTTCTGTACTGGGTTTTCCTTTGATCAGATTCTGAGAGATTTCATTCATTAACTCGTTTATACGACTGAATGACTAAACCTGTCCTGCTGCGGCTGGGAGGGATGTGTTAGAACATTGTCAAGCACGCTGCAAACACACTCCACTGTTACACACCAAACTCCTCTGAAAGTACAGTAGACTTTCATTTCTTTTGTCTCCACGTGTTTACAACACAGACCTCCAAACACACCAGACAGGAGAGGCGCAAGCTCAACACACTCGACAAACAAGTGGAGTGAAATAATATGGCCACGTTTAATGAAAGGTTAAATTTTCATTTACTCACTATTGACTGAGCTGAAAGGGCCATTATTTATTGTATTGGCATGATGTGGCCCATTAGTGTTGTATTGGAATTGGTTTGGCATTTTTTTCTCCACTCTTCAGAGTTGAGAGATTGCTTCAAGGTACAGTGAGAGAGGACCTGGGAGTGTGTGTGTGATTGAGTGTGTGTGTGTGGTGATTAAGTGTGTGTGTGTGTGTGATTGAGTGAGTATGTGTCTGCTGTTCAGTGTATTTGTGTGTGTGTATGTGTGTGTGTGTGTGTGTGTGTGTAGAAACTCCCAGAAACTTTCTCTGCTTACTTCAGGTGGGTTCTCCAGATCGGTGATAATTTCCCCATTGATCTGTTTTGCCCGGACAACACATCGATGACAATCTAACTTCTGTCCAGCAGATCGTTTTCGGCCGCTCCTCTGCCAAGTGACAAGACACATGGCGGGCCGTGGCTAACCCAATCAGAGGAGGCTGGCTCAATCCAGATTAAGTCACCCTGCAAACCAGGGCCTCGCGCCGCGGAGAGCAGTCGTCAAAGAAAGCTTCTAATTGGATAGATCTGTGAGGATCTGTATGAGGTGTGTGTGTGTGTGTGTGAGTATTTGTTAAAACGATTTTTCATTTAAATTGGGTTCTCAACACGATACAAACATGGTGAGTAAACATTTGCATGTCTTCACTCGATACAGCAGCTCTGGTGAGCAGGAGGAGTAACCAAGACAACGCTTTCCGTTACGTACCATGAAACAACACAGCTACACCTACACCTACAGCATCAGCTACAGCAACAGTATTTACACCTCATTAAGGGTTACCAGGACAAGTGAAGCTTGGTGTTTAGTTAGTTGCTGATCTGTGTTCATCTGTGAAGCCCTCTGTGCTGCACAAACAGTCTGATCTGATGTGATGTGTTCCTTTGTTCGGAGAGCCACAGACTGCAGAGAGGGAGAGTGCTCCAGATGGCCCTCCGAACACCCAGGTCTGCGTGCCGACTGAGAACATGCCAGAACACGCCATCACCTCGCCCTAACCACGCCATCTGCCCCGGACCAAGGTCACCAGGACAGGCCTGTGGCCAGTGACATCAGTAAGTGAGCAGCAAGTTGTTCATGATACACAGTCCTTCCAGTTCTTTAATTTGTCAGCCTGAAGCTATCTCATATACAACTAGATATATATATATTCACAATGCTCTCTGTTGACTCCCAGTGATTGTCGCTTCCAAAGCATCATTCAGATGTTTAGGGACTCAGGGATCCAGGTCCCAGGTTCAAATCCCTCCTGTGTGCATCTTTGGATGAAAGCCTCTGCTAAACAAAGACACTGATATTATTTACTGTTCTCTGTGTCATCAGTGTTAGTGTACGTGAACTCTTTTCCTGGAACTCTTACAGCATTTAACAGACACGCCCCGGCGACGCCCCGGCGACGCCCCGGCGACGCCCCCCGGTGAGTAAGTCCTTCTCCACGCTCGTCGCTTCCTCCTCCTGAACGGACGTAAACAGTTGCACTCTTTACAGGCTCATTTTCTGTCTGAGCGTGTGCCTCCCGCCTCGCGCGCTTGTAAACCTCTGGAACTTTTATCTGCCGCCTTGCTGCTGGGTTATCACCACGGTGACATGGCGTCCAGGAAAGCTGCTTGCGCTCGTCACCCCACCCCTCCACCCCTCCACCCCTCCACCCCTCCACCCTCTCCACCCCTCACCCCCTCTCCACCCTCTCCACCCCTCCACCCTCTCCACCCCTCCACCCCTCCACCCTCTCCACCCTCTCCACCCCTCCACCCTCCACCCTCTCCACCCCTCCACCCCTCCACCCCTCCACCCCTCCACCCTCTCCACCCCTCCACCCCCTCCCACCCTCTCCACCCCTCCACCCCCTCCACCCTCTTCACCCCTCCACCCTCTCCACCCCTCCACCCTCTCCACCCCTCCACCCCTCAACCCCCTCCACCCTCTCCACCCCTCCACCCCGGACACTGATTAATAGTTTCCTGTAGATGGTCAGCCAGAGAGAGGGAGAACTCGTTATCTGACCCCTCATGTTACTCATGTTGGATTGTTGGGGGTGTGTTTGTAGATTTTAGACAAAGAAAACTTGAGAGTGGCGGGAAGGCCAGGAAGCAGGAGAGCAGATCCAGATGTCAACATCCACAACAAGGTTGTTTCCTGTTTAAGGTTCAGATGTAAACTACAGACAAACCATGAATGCTGAGACATTGATAAGTGAAAAAAATACACATACATGTACTGTATTTATACACACATACCGTATATATTTTTGTAATGTGTGTGAACATGAGGGGCACAGTAGCTCCCTGGCTGGCGGAGCGAGGCTGTTTACCCAGGACTGCGGTCCTCACATTAATATTTAAGAATAGGAGCATGGATCCCAACCTCATTCATTATTTGCAGCTCCATCACAGCCATGCTGTCTCTGGTGAGGTTCAGGCCGGGCAGAGAGGCAGAGCTGCCTGTGAGGGCCTTGTATCTCCTGCTCCCCTGTGCACACACTGATTTCAGAGGAGGGAGGACATAGATTGGCCTCCTCAGTGTGAGAGAGAGAGAGAGAGAGAGAGAGAGAGAGGGAGAGAGAGAGAGGGGGAGGACATAGATTGGCCTCCTCAGCGTGGGAGGGAGAGAGGGAGGGGGTGAGAGAGACGGGTGTTGGTGTATGGGTAGTTGATTGTCCCGGCCAGTCCCCTGCACACAGCAGCTCTCCTGGACAGGAGGCTCTCCAGGATGAGGTCCCTGCTGGGTAGATGCATTTCCTGGATCTCATCATCTCTGATTTCATGGTGACTGTTCATATGTGTGTTGTGTGTATATATGTGTGTGCGTATAATTGTGTGTATAGATATGTGTGTGTCTATGTGTGTGTGTGTGTGTTTATAGATGTGTGTGTATGTGTATGTGTGAGTGTATAGATGTGTGTGTATGTGTGTGAGTGAGTGTATAGATGTGTGTGAATGCGTGTGTGTGTGTGTGAGTGTATAGATGTGTGTGTATGTGTGTGAGTGAGTGTATAGATGTGTGTGAATGTGTGTGTGTGTGTGTGTGAGTGAGTGTATAGATGGAACCCTCCTCCATCACCAGCTCCTCATGTCTGAAAATGGTTTAAGGACTTTAGGGAACAGTCCAACACTGGCCCCAGCTCTGACACAACAATATCCCTATCCCCAACACACACACACACACACACACACACACACACACACACACACACACACACACACACACACACACACACACACACACACACTACAGTGTGAGAGGCCTGAAGCCCCCTCACAGCAGACCGCCATGCTGGAGCAGATCAAGTCCTGACCTGAAGCTGTAGAACATTCTAGCCTCATCTGGTGGCGCGTAGCTGTGAAGAACGGTGTGTTTGCAGACGTGCCAGCCAGCCCTACATACATCACCGCTGCTGCTGTCGCTCGCTTTATTGAGAACGAAAACAAAGGCTTGACTTGCTGAAATCATTATTTCTGAGGACGATTTTTCAGAAAAGCACCAAAAGCTTTTCTGCTGGGGTCCGCAGGAGAGGAAGCTGATATACGACCATGTGACTGATCTCTCCTCCGCCGAGGAGAAAAATGATCAACAGGGACAAGCAGTTTCTGACGGTTTCAAACTTTAGTTTCACTTGTGAATGATGGTGACTCTCACGATAAGCCTTTATATGGGGTGATGTTTTCTCACTGGCATGAAGCATCTTTGCTGGTTTGAAAATGATACGTTCTGGAGAACATGTTCAATAAACATGTTCTGGGCTGTGTGTGGAATAAAGAATGTGTTCTCCAGTGTTCTCTCTCAAGTCGAACGCAGCCTCCACAACTGAGCCACTGGACCATATGTTAAGTGAATTGATCTGTGGCGAACACACAATCATCATCAACAGTCACCACTAATGAGTTTCCATCTATCTCTAAGACACACACACATACAAGCACACGCACACCTACACACACACGCACGCAATTATAGACACAGGCACCCACACACCTACACACACAAACACACCCTTCTTCAAAACCTCCATTCACAGCTAGAATGACGCCTCCCTCCCTCCCTCCCTCCCTCCCTCCCTCCCTCCCTCCCTCCCTCCCTCCCTCCCTCCCTCCCTCCCTCCCTCCCTCCCTCCCTCCCTCCCTCCCTCCCTCCCTCCCTCCCTCCCCTCCCTCCCTCCCCAGTGAGGCGTACATGTTACCTGGTCCTGTGCTTGTGTCGGGGGATGATACATGGACGCGCCACGCTGGATGACAAATCCTGGTGACACTCGCCCAAGAAGAGACATATTGATTTTTCAATGATTAATAAGTGGGAAATAATTGTGTTTCATTAAGATGGATGGAGTTTCATTCAGCGCTGTCTCCTCCTCTTCACTTCAGCCCAGCTAGGCAATCACATCTGCCACGGCAACACGTTACTCTGCCATGGCAACAAGGTCAGGGAGCCAGAGAAGATGTAGAGAGGAGAGGAGGGAGAGAGGAGAGGAGGGAGAGAGGAGAGGATGGAGAGAGGAGAAGAGGGAGAGAGGAGATGATGGAGAGAGGAGAGGAGAGGAGGGAGAGAGGAGAGGATGGAGAGAGGAGAAGAGGGAGAGAGGAGAGGGAGAGAAGAGAGGATGGAGAGAGGAGAGGAGGGAGAGAGGAGAGGATGGAGAGAGGAGAAGAGGGAGAGAGGAGAGGATGGAGAGAGGAGAAGAGGGAGAGAGGAGAGGATGGAGAGAGGAGAGGATGGAGAGAGGAGAGGATGGAGAGAGGAGAGGAGGGAGAGAGGAGAGGATGGAGAGAGGAGAAGAGGGAGAGAGGAGAGGGAGAGAGGATGGAGAGAGGAGAGGATGGAGAGAGGAGAGGATGGAGAGAGGAGAGGATGGAGAGAGGAGAGGATGGAGAGAGGAGAAAAGGGAGAGAGGAGAGGATGGAGAGAGGAGAGGATGGAGAGAGGAGAGGATGGAGAGAGGAGAGGAGGGAGAGAGGAGAGGATGGAGAGAGGAGAAGAGGGAGAGAGGAGAGAGGAGAGGATGGAGAGAAGAGAGGATGGAGAGAGGAGAGGATGGAGAGAGGAGAAGAGGGAGAGAGGAGAGGATGGAGAGAGGAGAGGATGGAGAGAGGAGAGGAGGGAGAGAGGAGAGGATGGAGAGGAGGGAGAGAGGAGAGGAGGGAGAGAGGACCTCCCAGCTCATACTCTCCATCACTGAGCTGTGTGACTGTGTCCATCCCACTCTCTGTCCATGCTCACCTAACCCTAACCCTGTGTCCATGCTCACATACAGAAACATACTGTTCTCATACGAACTCATGTTTACATGTTTACATGTTTCTAGAGACGTGACCATGATGATTCTGTTTGCACACACAGTTTATATGTATCTAGATGTCTGCTGTTCACGTAGAGAGGAGATGTGACTGTGTGTGTCCTGGTGTGTGTGGCTTTAATGTTCCTATAATGACACATCCAAGACTGTGTCATGGACCATCAACAATCATAATTGTAAAATTGATTCATTGACTGATGGTGACAACACGCCACTGTCAAAAAAGAAACTGATAAGAGAAAATAGTTTCCTCTAATGAATATATCAATAAAGGCTGACAGCTGAGAGAGTACCTGGGACGACATTTCAAATAAGCTCTAACACCTTTTTTAGGGCTCTGCATTAGCTGCCGCCTGGCCGCCACGGCAACGCCAGGCTGGTAATTAACTACTCTGTCAACTAAGAGACACTTTAAATAAATGTGTTTCCACGGCTCTTTAAACCACATTCACCCTTCAGTTGTCCATCGACTTGACGTTCAGAGCCCCTCCAGTTTGAGACAATGTGAACTGCGAGGTGAGCTGTGAAAACACAGCGGACCGGAGTCTGACTCTCAGCTGTGTGTCCGTGTGTGTGAAGGGAGCGTGTAATCACGCCTTTCCAGAACCCTGCAGTGATACATCACCCAGATCACACCTGGTCCTGAGCCACGACCAGCCTTCATCCAGGCTGTGATGAGGAGGAGAGCTGGGATGTCCTGGACCTCACTGTGGATGGTGACTGTGATGAGGGGGAGAGCTGGGATGTCCTGGACCTCACTGTGGATGGTGACTGTGATGAGGAGGAGAGCTGGGATGTCCTGGACCTCACTGTGGATGGTGACTGTGATGAGGAGGAGAGCTGGGATGTCCTGGACCTCACCTGCCCTAGTGATGTCTGACCTGAATGGATGACCAGCCCTGCTAATGATGGGGGGGCAGGTGCACTGACAAAAAGAGTGTGTGTGTGTGTGGGGGGGGGGGATGGACGGACGGGACTGAAGAACACACTCACATGGAAAATCTTTTTATAGTTATGACAGTAATTGTATGTTATGAGATCTCATTTTATCATTTACCATTTACATTTCTAATAAAAACACTGAACTAACAAATGTAGTATTACTATTAAGTAATTGGTATTATTTATTAATGTGTTAATAATTATTTCTAGTTTACTGAAGGCAGAGCGGTCTTAAAACCTTTGTCTGTCTGTTTGAAAAACACAGTTCTCTAACTCTCTGAGAGGAAGTGATGTCATTAACCCTCTGAAAGGAAGTGATGTCATTAACCCTCTGAGAGGAAGTGTTGTCGTTTGTTAACCGCTCCTGATCTCCCTCCAGGACGACCACAGGAGCTTATCACAGAGGATTATGGGAAATTAGCTGAATCCAGGAAGGAGACCTGCTTGTCATCTCTCTACTTAACAGCTGTACTCTCTCTGCCACGGCTGAGCGCATGTTGTCCTTGAGATTACCAGAACAAAGACGATTATTCTAATCACATAATTCCACTGTTATGGGACATCTGCAAAGCTAACCCATGCGTTTACACGGACAACTGCGTACAACGGATTTCCTTTATGTCATTACTCACCGTATTGTTCTAGTCTGAAAAGCTGGTGTGATTGATGGTCAGGAAAGGAATATAAAACGGCGGTAATTCTCCTGTAATCAGCTACTCTCCAGTAAGAGTCTCCCTGAATACTTGGTCATGTACACACAATGCTCATCAGTGTCTAATGCAGCATTCATTGAGATGTGATTAGCCAGACATGCTGCATTAGGCTAGACAGCAGCATTAGCATCTACAGTAGGCTGCAGCAACATTAGACTGCATCTACAGTAGGCTGCAGCAACATTAGACTGCATCTACAGTAGTACAGTCAGGTGGCTGAGTGGTTAGGGAATTGGGCTAGTAATCTGAAGGTTGCTGGTTCGATTCCTGGCCGTGCATAATGACGTTGTGTCCTTGGGCGAGGCACTTCACCCTACTTGCCTCAGGGGGAAGTTGCGCTCCCACATTTGTCTGACTGTGGTGTTCTCCATTCCTGCATTTAAATAAGCGTATATAGACTTAGACTTGATAGACTGTTAACCAACACAAAGCTATCTTTACATGCTGCACACCAGCCAGAACACTCATCATCATGTGATGACGTCTTCAAACTCTCAAATACAAAAAAAGCAAAAAGTCCTGATTTACATCCTGGTGTCAGTCTCTCCTTCACATGGCGATTCCATTCCTCTGCCTCTCCCCTTCTCATCAGCTCCTCTCATTAGCTGCCTGTCTGTATAGCAATCCTTCATTCGTCAATCGATTGATTTTCCTGTCCTCATTAAATGTGGTAAGAGGGCTGGGAGGAGGGGGGGGGGGGACCAGAGCAAATGGCCGATCTGTAGCTAAAGGTTAAACGTGTTAGGGTAGCTGGGTAAGTGAGGACGCAGCATGAGCATTGTGGAAGACAAGCTTATATATGACCCTGTCATCTCAGGTACTCCATGAACACAGATGCAGCCAGCGACGGGACTGAAGTTACATTACATTTATTCATTTAGCAGACGCTTTTATCCAAAGCGACTTCCAAGAGAGAGCTTTACAAAGTGCATAGGTCACTGATCATAACAACGAGATAGCCACAAAACATTTCGAGTAGCCAAAACATGAAGCACACATTGTGAACAACCAAAGTAAGTGCCAAAGGGAAGAACCATAAGAGCATGTAGTTAAACAAGTTACAATTAAACAACATGAACTGCTATAAGTGCAAGTGTACCTGTAAAAAAAAAAAAACAAAAAAGAAAAAAAAAAGACAAGCAACAATAATAAAAAACACTATATATCACAGCGAGTACAAACCATTTTAAATCAGTTACCACTAACCACAAGAGCAACAAGTCTCTGAGCAAGAGTCATTGTGATCCTTGAGGAAACTAACATCTGGTCAAGCGAACCATTCCTAAGTACCGTTGTACTCCCGGAACAAGTGCGTCTTGAGCCTTTTCTTGAAGGTGGAGAGACAGTCAGTGTCTCTGATGGAGGTGGGGAGTTGAATGGGAAACACGTCTTTCAACAAGCTGACATGGAAATAGCTGTACTGTTTCCAGAGGAATTATTAACAACCTCTCGTTGCAATGTATGTTTTCTCAGTGAACATTGTCATGTTGGGAACTGTTGGAAACGCTTCCCAACAGTTAGGTCTCTACACGTGTTTCTGAGGGACACGGTTGTCCTGGTTTGGAGACGGAGATGGGGAGAGCTTCCGTCTGGGTTCTGTCTGTGTCTATATCATTTCATCGCCGCCTGTTCCGATTAAAGCTCATTTTGGGCGTTCTGTCCGGCGAGGCGTTGTCGTGCAGAAGGGTGGCCGTCACGGTCCAGGGCGGAGATTACCTCTATGTTTTATTTAGAGACCAGAATAAACGTTTTACCTTACACTGAGACTGCTGTTTCACATGAAAATAAACAGATGTACATTCGGTGTTTATAGCTGCCAAAAATGAACGATTGCAGTGCACAGATAGCGATAATTATCGGAAAACCATTAACATTCCGACACTATCCATACCCTGGTGCCACATCACCAGATGACTAGCCTCCTCACTGTACAGAACACAGAGACACAGCATCAGAAGACTAGCCTCCTCACTGTACAGAACACAGAGACATAGCATCAGAAGACTAGCCTCCTCACTGTACAGAACACAGAGACACAGCATCAGAAGACTAGCCTCCTCACTGTACAGAACACAGAGACACAGCATCAGAAGACTAGCCTCCTCACTGTACAGAACACAGAGACACAGCATCAGAAGACTAGCCTCCTCACTGTACAGAACACAGAGACCCAGCATCAGAAGACTAGCCTCCTCACTGTACAGGACACAGACAT
The DNA here is from genome assembly GCF_038355195.1 of Osmerus mordax. Classification (NCBI taxonomy): domain Eukaryota; kingdom Metazoa; phylum Chordata; class Actinopteri; order Osmeriformes; family Osmeridae; genus Osmerus; species Osmerus mordax. The sequence continues at coordinate 16,994,146 of NC_090064.1, forward strand.
AGCATCAGAAGACTAGCCTCCTCACTGTACAGAACACAGAGACACAGCATCAGAAGACTAGCCTCCTCACTGTACAGGACACAGACATAGCATCAGAAGACTAGCCTCCTCACTGTACAGAACACAGAGACACAGCATCAGAAGACTAGCCTCCTCACTGTACAGAACACAGAGACACAGCATCAGAAGACTAGCCTCCTCACTGTACAGAACACAGAGACACAGCATCAGAAGGCTGTAATCCCTCGTCTCACCCTGCGGTGATGGCTGGCTGATGTTTATTTTGATCCCCTTGTCCCCGACTCCTACCCTGCATATCTGAGAGGCGCTGTCTCTGCGCTGGGACCAGCTTTGTTTTCACGTGACAGTGTCTCAATGCCTAATCTGTGAGGGTGGATTCAGGTCTGAAGCATGCTGCTGTGTACTTAATGCTTTCTAACTCTGCCTTGGGCGCCACTTCACTACAATGCAGCTCTGGAAACAGCAAACACCCCATTGAACACAACATGAGAATGCTCCTCGTTGATGAAAACTGAAAAGCATTGGTTGCTAATTGTAGCCTCAGAGAGCGTGCCAGGGTAGTTGTAGCAGGGAGATTTCCAGCTGTCAGGGGGCTGACTGGGGACATGGGAGGCACCAACCCTCTGGTGAACCTGCTCGGATTGGGGTTCGGGATCGGGGATCGAAGGATCGGGGAAAAAAGTGTGTTCAGAGGAAGGTCTTTGTGTTCAGAAGCTTTCAAGCTTTCAGAAACATCATCACTGGAGTAGGTCTCACACCAAACACACCTGAGCAGAGCTCTCCTGCAGAGGGGTTTCCTGTCCAGCCCACAATCACTATACCATGCTACAGTCGTTAGTTTTGAGAACAGGACAGATTGAGGTGGAGTGAGGACAGTGTGTAATATAAATTATAATACTATGGAGTGAGGACAGCTGAAATATAGATTTTAGATATAGTTTTCCAACTGGATAGACAAATAAATAATTTACCCATATTTTCATGTTGAATAATCCAGTGGAACCTTGGAGAATGTTTTGGAAACAGAGGTCCTGGTTCCTGCGCTGCCTCAGTATAAGAGACGTTTTGTTAGATGATTAGTTGCCACTGTTTACAGTAAAGACGTACACTAATCAACAGCACCTGTGGAGTTTGACCGGAGATCTGGGAGCAATTACGTCCCGGCACACATTAGCAACATGCAGAGCTTTCACTTAGGAACACATCAATTACAGGCCCGACCATTCACAGTTAATCTTCTTATTGGACCCTTGTTAATGTTAACCACTTCCTTCCTGTTCCGTTTGTTTAGCTTCGGTACATGTGGCCTCTGTCCACCCCTCTATATACCCCTCTATACAGCCCTCTATATACCCCTCTATACAGCCCTCTATACAGACCTCTATACACCCTTCTATATACCCCTCTATACACCCCTCTATACACCCCTCTATATACCCCTCTATACACCTCTCTATACACCCCTCTATATACCCCTCTATACACCCCTCTATATACCCCTCTATACACCCTTCTATATACCCCTCTATACACCCCTCTATATACCCCTCTATAAACCCTTCTATATACTCTTCTATATACCCCTCTATACACCCCTCTATATACCCCTCTATACAGCCCTCTATATACCCCTCTATACAGCCCTCTATACAGCCTTCTATACACCCCTCTATACACCCCTCTATACAGCCCTCTATACACCCCTCTATATACTCTTCTATACACCCCTCTATACATCCCTCTATACAGCCTTCTATACAGCCCTCTATACAGCCTTCTATACATCCCTCTATACAGCCTTCTATACATCCCTCTATACAGCCTTCTATACAGCCCTCTATACAGCCTTCTATACATCCCTCTATACAGCCTTCTATACATCCCTCTATACAGCCTTCTATACAGCCCTCTATACAGCTCTCTATACAGCTCTCTATACAGCCTTCTATACAGCCCTCTATACAGCCCTCTATACAGCCCTATATACAGCCCTCTATACAGCCCTCTATACAGCCCTCTATACAGCTCTCTATACATCCCTCTATACAGCCTTCTATACATCCCTCTATACAGCCCTATATACATCCCTCTATACAGCCTTCTGTAAAGTGCTGCCTGATCACATATCAGCCTCAATGAGGCACTCCACCACCAGCGTTAAAACTTTGTTGATTTGAAAAGCTGTCAGGTTCTTCAGGGACCTTTGTGAGGGCAGCCCTGGGTCTGGATGCCCTGGGTCTGGATGCCCTGGGTCTGTATGCCCTGGGTCTGGATGCCCTGGGTCTGGATGCCCTGGGTCTGGATGCCCTGGGTCTGGATGCCCTGGGTCTGGATGTTAGGGTATAGAGTTGGGTGTTTCTGTCCTCCAGCAGTCTGACTGCAAGGTTCCCACCAGCAGCAACGCTCCCGCCCCTCCCTCACACGTCCTCCTAATTACGTGATCAACCGTGTTTTAAACGTACAAGCAAATCACCGGGCTGTGAACCCCTGACCTGCTCCGCAACTGTGGACCAATCAGAGCAGCCTGGACCTGGGATGGGGCAGGGCGAGGAGTCGGGACCCTCATTAGGAGGGAACCGTGTTCTGACAGACAGATTAGTTTTGCTGTGACCGTGTTTGGGCAGGGTCTGTGGAGACCCGCAGATCGGCAGACTCGCTGCTCGCACGCCCTGACTAGCGTTCATTAGCAGACTTGTTCAAACAAAACACAATCAAACCTAAAGCCGCCTCTGTCGCAATCCACATGATAGAAATAACAGACCCTCTTCCTTTGCAGCTGACCTCAGAGACCCAGATAGACGTCTCACGTTTCAAATAATTATTAGGGGTGATGATGTTCACATTGTGCCTCCTCTGGTGTGTGAAACAGGGCAGCAGAGCTGTGTTTCCTTCTGTAACACAAACAGCAGCGATGACATCACATTGATGTGAGGGGGGGAGGGGGGGGGGAAGGGGAGGGCATCGCTGGCATTCTACAAACAGCTGCAGTTGATTATTCTCTGCAGAGGGGCAGGGGGAAGAGGGGATGCAGAAGGTGGAGGCAGGAGGGAGAGACAGGGGGGGAAGGGGGAGGGGTAACAGGGTGGGTGAGGCAGGGTGGGGGAGACAGGGGGAGGGGTCAGTGTGGAGGTGAAGCAGCATCAACAGATGAGCTGGGATGACCAGGACAGGAAGCTGTACCCTCCACTTCCTCCTCACAACACCCCCCAAATAGCCCCCACTCCCCCCCTTACAACTACCCCCCCACACCCCTTAGCCTGCACCCACCCCACCCTTACAACTACCCCCCCACACCCCTTAGCCTGCACCCACCCACCCTTACAACTACCCCCCCACACCCCTTAGCCTGCACCCACCCCACCCTTACAACTGCCCCCCCCACACCCCCTAGTCTGCACCCCACCCCCCAAGCCCCCTTAGAACAGCCCCCCCCTCGCCCCTGTGTCTGCAGAAGACACATCAAGGAGAGACAAAGGCCAAGTGGTGTGGAGAAGAAGAGGCCCCCCGCCCCCCTCTGCCCCCTCCAGGCCCCCCCCGCCCCCCCTCTGCCCCCCCCCCGCCCCCTCTGCCCCCTCCAGGCCCCCAGGCCGGAGGTCCTGCTGTCTGTCTCCCCCCCCACACACCCCAGCTCATCCCCCACACACTGAACCCCACAGCCCCCCTGCCCCCCTCTCCAGCTCCTCCCTCCCAGACAGAGCTGCAGGTGACGGGGTGGGAGAGAGAGACCAGGTCACTGCTGAGAGAGAGGGAGAGAGCGAGGGAGGGAGAGAGGGAGGGAAATGGAGCGAGAGGGTGGAATAGAAAGAGACAATGAGAGAGAGAGAGAGAGAGAGGAGAGACAGAGAGAGAGAGAGAGAGAGAGAGAGAGAGAGAGAGAGAGAGGAGAGAGAGAGAGAGAGAGAGAGAGAGAGAGAGAGAGAGAGAGAAAAGAACACCCTTTGCTAAGTCTGTTGGGACACGTGGGTATCCATAGTAACCTCTAGCAGCATTAGTGAATGTGTGTCAAAGAGGCAGCGCGATCTTGTTGGAGGAAAGCATGGATCTTGATAATGTGTGACCTCAAACCTCTCAGCTTGCAGGGCCATTTGGTGAATAATCAGTTTGTTATTGCTCTTAAATAGTGGCTAATTAAAACGGTGACCTTTGAGAGGCGCCCTCTTCCTAAGGACGGCCAACATAAACAGGAAAAATCTGTTTAATTGCAGCAGAAAAAGGTCCGCGTTTCTCTCCCCTCCCTTGTTTTCTGAAGGGGGGACGATGTGATTGGCCCTCTGTGAAACAAATGAATCCGCAGGGGATTCCCCCTAACGGAGGTTGAAATGAAACAGTAGTCCAGCACTTAGACTGCCAGAACCGCCGTCCCAGCAGAAATCCTATAAAATCAAATCAAAGAATATGGCATTTTCACTAAGCAGAGGCCTGGACACAGCTATGCAACAAAACACACGGGCCAACAGCTATACATGAAACCCCTGTAACATGATCAAGACCTGAGAGAGGGAGAGAGGGAGAGAGAGAGAAAGATTAGCGGTTGGAAATGTTTATTTTCACACTTCAAAGTTGCAGGCAGGCGTGTATGTGTTGTGAGACCGACAGCTCCTGTGACGAACAACCTGCTCTGCGCTGGAAATACATTTTGGTGAAACACAAATGCTTTCTGTAGTGGAGACCGGCCTGGGAATATGGTGTTTGAGCTGAACAGCAGAGGCTGTGAAGTCTTCCTCACACACACAGCTGACATACTCTGGACCTGGAAGCCATCAGACAGACTAACCCACCTGGAGAGCACATGCTGGGGTGTCTGCTTCCACTCATCTAAATACCTTATCAAGATGACTCAGGACTGCTACATGTTGTATACGACGCCTGCTTATTTCCTCTTCAAGACTCTGACAAGGCTTTGTGTAGGACCTCCTGGCCTGTCCTGAAATGATAACATGACAACGAAATGACAAGAGGTGATCTGAGGCATAGAGTTACTACACACACACTCGCGCACAAGACGCACACACAGACTCGCACACACGCACACACACACTCGCGCACATGCACACACAGACTCGCACACACGCACACACACACTCGCGCACACGCACACACACGCACGGTAGGTACTTATTCACCCCAGTGGGGAAATTGAATCAATATATTGTACATATACATATGTATAAATATACAAATATTTATATATACATGCATTCCCAACGTGAGCGCCTGGATTGTTACTGGAGGGTGAACCTCGAGCATGCCAGCCGAACAGCGCTCGCTGATCTCTGTGTGCTTTAGATTCACATGCACCAATAGATGGCAGTATTTCACAAACTATGTCCAAGAGAGACCAACAGAGAGGGTGAGAGCTGTTCAACACTAAAGGATTACATAGCCTCATATTTTGTATAGTTTACATACAAGAATTAAACATAAAAAAGATTTACATGTTCTAAATAATTGAATCCATTTCCGTGTTCATGGCCCGTTGTGGAAACGTGACCTTCTGATGAAACACGCGTGTTTACGCATGACAACAGAGCTGCTCTGAGAATGCATAATATCATTATAGAATGGAATATTCTGCAGTCTATCAATTTTTTTAAACAGATAGAGCCATTTTGGATGTGTGTTTAATATGTTGTCCGTGTGCTATAAAAGGCTTCTGAGGCACTGGGGTTCATTGCTCTTGTCACACAGCACAAGGGGCATGTGATCGCCCCTGCACAAAGCAGAGAAGAGATGGTTTTATTAACACATGATGAATGAGGTTATTCACAGAATGAGGTTTCAATAGGGGGAAATATTGCAGCCGTGACACAAAAATACATTAAGTTCTATTTTATATAAGGACGGTTCTGTTTCAGGATGACTGTTCATACTAACCGGGTTAAATCCTGATTATTATATTGTGGATAGTTTTTGAGGGGGGGAATTGGCACATTATACATGTCATACTTGAATGAACATATATATTTGAGTTTGTATATCAGTGACATCAGATCAGCTTTATTTGAGAGTCGGTTGTGTTTGAAGCAGCTGAGCTTCGCTGAGCAGGAAATACTAAATAAACATGTTGCAACTGTTTCATCAGCTGCCGAGCAAGACAGGGTCAGAATAAAAATTACAGATTCATCTTCCTCCTTCTCCTCCTCTCCTCCTCCTCCTGCTCCTCCTCCTCCTCCCCCTCCTCCTCCTCCCCTCCTCCTCCTCCTCCTCCTCCTCCTCTTCCTCCTCCTCCTCCTCCTCCCCCTCCAGTCCTGACAGTATTTTAGAAGACTGTTTCCTGCTCAGTGAATCTCTGCTTCACTGAGGGACAGATGGAGAGCAAAAAACATATTTCGAAAATGAGTCAATAACAGTATCTCTCACATTTCATACAGTTACAGACACAGTCACACAGTCACAGCTACAGAGGCAGAGAGGCAGGGTCACAGCTACAGAGGCAGAGAGGCAGGGTCACAGCTACAGAGGCAGAGGCAGGGTCACAGCTACAGAGGCACAGAGGCAGGGTCACAGCTACAGAGGCAGAGAGGCAGGGTCACAGCTACAGAGGCAAAGAGGCAGGGTCACAGCTACAGAGGCAGAGGCAGGGTCACAGCTACAGAGGCACAGAGGCAGGGTCACAGCTCTGCTTTAGGGACACACCCCCTGTATCCCCCAGATCACTGTCATTCCTACCTACCTAAGTTGATGCTAATTTTCTGCCTGGGTTACTCCCCCCTCGTGCGTCTCCCCCCACCTCTTCACCCTGGTACACTGGGCTCGTGCGTCTCCCCCGGTGGGGGGAGGGGAGGCGGGTGAGTGTGTGTGTGTGTCCACCATGAGGCTGGTGAGATGGTCTGCTACCCCCCTGGTCTGACCCACCTTAGTAATGGTGCGTGTGTGTGTGTGACAGTGTGCGTGTGACAGTGTGCGTGTGTGTGTGACAGTGTGTGTGTGACAGTGTGTGTGTGACAGTGTGCGTGTGTGTGTGACAGTGTGTGTGTGACAGTGTGCGTGTGACAGTGTGCGTGTGTGTGTGACAGTGTGTGTGGCCAGGCCAGGGTACTGTAATGAGCAGCCTGGCCTGTTTCTGCTTGAGCTGCTGTCTGTCTTCACGCTGCACTGCTCCTTCTCTCCACTGGCCTGGCTAAGAGAGGGGGAGGGAAGAGGCGGGAGAGGGAGGGAGGGAGAGAGAGAGAGAGAGAGAGAGAGAGAGAGAGAGAGAGAGAGAGAGAGAGAGAGAGAGAGGGAGAGGGGGGGAGAGAGAGAGACAGAGAGAGAGAGAGAGAGAGAGAGAGAGAGAGAGAGAGAGGAGAGAGAGAGAGAGAGAGAGAGAGAGGGTGGGAGGGAGGGAGGGTTAGGGAGAGAGATAGAGAACATGCAGGATGTGAGTGAGACCTGTCTGTCTGGAGAAGTGGGGGGAAAGCCTGTCTTAGTGGCTCAAGCCCCTCCAGTTCGTCTTTGAAAGCTGCTATTTCAGGAATCTTGGGCGGTTATTTCGCTGCTTTATTTTCCCCTCCCCATCCCCTCTCTCTCTTTCTTCCCCTCTCACTCTCTCTTTCTGAGAAAAAAATTACTTTTCAATTGATCCTTTTCAGAGTGGCTTACATGACCCTGTCCATACCCAGAGTTAAAGCTGTAGCAGGGAGGTGGTGGAGTGGAAGGAGAAGAGGAGGAATGATAAATGAATGAGATGTGAGTCCAGGTGTTGAGTGAGCTGATGAGAGGTAGGTGTGGACACTGGACAGGCTGCAGGAGATGGTGACCCGGGGAAAACGAGGATGCTTGTAAGAAAGAACGAGAGAAGCAGATAAAAGGCCTGAACATGACGGGGGGAACATCTCCTCACAGCTCCGTGTCTCTGCCAGAGGTGCATGTGACCTGGCCTGTCTATCCAGTCCCCTGATCACCGACACCCGTCAGGGTTGAAAGTGAAGGTGTGTGGGGAAAATGTTACGCATTTGCTTGATTGAAGTTTGTCTGTAACTTATAAAACCTGTATAGTTTTAGGGCCAGACTCTATGACAGGATGAATAATTGCTTGCCAAATTCCATCATTTTCCAATAAAGTTGCATTAAAGTTCCCCCCAGAAGAGCAGATGGGTTAAGAATTGACGTTTGTGGATAAATGATTATTGTAAGAATGGTTTCTAGAAACCATAGTAACAGGTAGATGTCTGTTTCAGTTGAGGTTTTTAATACAGCAGCTATACGACGCCTTTAGGTTGGTGATGGGAGCATTCTGTGAAGCTGCTCTGTAGAGCTGCTCTGTGGAGCTGCTCTGTGAATCTGCTCTGTGGAGCTGCTCTGTGAATCTGCTCTGTGGAGCTGCTCTGTGGAGCTGCTCTGTGAAGCTGCTCTGTGGAGCTGCTCTGTGGAGCTGCTCTGTGAATCTGCTCTCTGAAGCTGCTCTGTGGAGCTGCTCTGTGGAGCTGCTCTGTGAATCTGCTCTGTGGAGCTGCTCTGTGAAGCTGCTCTCTGAAGCTGCTCTGTGGAGCTGCTCTGTGAAGCTGCTCTGTGGAGCTGCTCTGTGGAGCTGCTCTCTGAAGCTTCTCTGTGGAGCTGCTCTGTGGAGCTGCTCTGTGGAGCTGCTCTGTGAGCTGCTCTGTGGAGCTGCTCTGTGGAGCTGCTCTGTGGAGCTGCTCTCTGAAGCTGCTCTGTGGAGCTGCTCTGTGGAGCTGCTCTGTGAAGCGCTCTGTGATGCTACCTACAAAAAGGAATATACAAATACAGTCTTATAATTTTTTTATTGATTTTATTTGATCTGTTTGTAGTACCAGATTCACCCACAGACCAGCCTGGAAGACAGACTCACAGAGACTGAATCAATTTGCACACAAAACAGGATCTTAAAGCAGGGAATGAATATTATCGTCTTTTGAGATCTTCTTCCAGACTAGCCGTGGAACTGTTTTATCACCTCCATGAAATCCTTTATCGAACTGTCGCTGGTTGACACAAATCAACAATTATCCGGAGGAAAAGGAGGGAAATTAATGAAATTAGCAAACTCCAGCTCGTTCCTCCTGGCATCGTTACCATGACGCCCTGTGTTGCCTAGCAGCTAGGTGTGTTGTCACTTTGATGCTGTGATGAAAGACTGTTGTAGTTGTAATGGACTCACCCTGGCTGAATCAGAACCAACACATCATGATCTACACGTGTTTAGTGTGTGTGTGTATGTGTGTGTGTCTGTGTGTGTGTGTGTGTGCATGTTGGCACAGTGTACAGTTTATGAGTGGAAAGGAAGCCTTTGGTTGCTGACATACATTTTTATTGCAACAGGAAATACTTCCCTCAGTTTTCCCAACTTCAGAGGAGGCCTAAACGTCCCTCTCCAGAGGAGCGGGGTCTGGCTGAGCTTAAAGACTAGTAAATTAAGTAATAATCCCTCCCTCCCTCCTCCTCTCCCTCACCCCTCTCCCCTCCCGTCTCTAACCAGTTTCCTGCTCAGTTCCACAGCGAGCACAGGGATCTCTTTACGCTGTCTTCATTTCCGCAGATTAAAATCCTCGGCCACATCTATACCATGCTCTTGTTTGCGAAACTAATAAAACTTGTGAAAGCTGTGCCAAGATGGCGTCCTGCAGAACAGGCACAGACAGAAAGCAGCCGGTCCAAACAGCAAGGCTCGACTTCCACCCAGTTTAGTACTATTAGTCAATAGTATTGTTCACTGTGCCTGGTAGCTGAGATGTTATAATTACAGTATTCACTGTTTATACAAATATGATATTTGAGTTTTCTTTCGTCTCTGAGAAGCTCTTCTAGTGGATTTTGTTTGTTTACAACTGGATGCCCAGACTCTTGTATTGAGTGATGTTTCAGTCAGTGTGTTGAACATGTTACAGTCCAGCAAGGTGAGGGGTTTTATGTTCTTTCACACCAGGAAGTCACAGCCCTGGTCTGAGTCTACTGGAAGTCCATCTCACAGGCCTGGTCTGGGTCTACTGGAAGTCCATCTCCACAGGCCTGGGTCTACTGGGTCGAAGGCTGCAAGTCGATTTAATTATGAACCCTTCAGTAACACACAGACACAAGCACACACACACCCAAAACACACAACATACCAACACACACACACAAGCACACATACCAACACACACACACAAGCACACACACCAACACACACAGGATTGTCAGGCGTTTCTTTAGAGTCCCTAAATTAGCGACATTCAGGAGTTGCTATAATTACCAGGCAGCTCAAGACATGGCGACAACACTGTCTCTGGGTGGAAGGGGGAGGGGGGGGATAATGATGTCTGCTTGGCAGCGCTGGGAGAGCGTGTTTGGAGCACGTGAGGTTAGGCCTCACCACTGGGACGACCTTGGGAACTTCTGGAACACTTGAGAGCCAAGACACAGAGCTGCTTCAAAGACAGATGTGTCCTTGGGGGGAAACCCTAGAAATTGGTTATTGTATTGCCGAGGCTATTTACCTATTTTGGGGATTAACATATTTAATTCCCTCTTTAATCCCATCGGAGCACCACCATTTCCAATTATCCAACTAAGTGTAACACTGTGGGAATCAGACTTGTTGTAAATGGGTCTGCTGTCTCTTATCCTGCCTGGCAATGTCAACTCACTGGCTTCAACATCAATGTCCTTTTAACACCCTGCAAGAATCTTGCTGCTGGGACTAGACCCCACTCACCTCACCTGTCCTCACCTGTCCTGTCCTCACTTGTTCACCTGCAGGGGTGAAGGTGGAGGTGTTTATGTGATTATGTAGGTTGTGGGTGGAGGTGTTTGTGACTGTGACCTACAGTATATTTAAAAATATTTGTATTTGTTGCTAATATGTACTGTGCTCTCAAAAAGCAGACAGAATAAGTACATTTGGAAAACATGTACAAATGTACTGAAGACAGAACTGTGTTGTGGTGAGTTTGATTCATATAATGGTCTCAGACTTGAAAGCTCGGAAATTCACTGAGACTGAAAGTCCGGCTAATTTCAATAAGGCTATTCAACGGACGACTCATCTCCAATAAGCCCCCTATTGTGGTTGGGGTCCTTCCTGTCATAAGACTGGGCTGCGCTGGCTCCAGCTCCAGACTCACATCGCTCCCCCCCAGCATGAATGCCCTCACTTCACTGGTGACAATGTCACGACAAACCCAAACCACCATGTAGCTTCATTGTACACTTTTGTAATCTGTTCTGTAAATAGAAGAGACACTGTCAGTCAGGAATGCACATTCCTTCATATTAACTCTACAGAAGCAGAACACACCCCCTTCCCTCCCGAAACAACCGAAAATCTAAATCGGAATCAATCTTCCTAAGTTTAGCCGCTTTTAAATACCCAGAACTTTGACAGCCTTGAGACACGACTTAGAGCCGCTCTCCTGGCCTGTTACCTAACTCAAGATGTGACTCATCAGCAGCGTCCAGGCCAGACCAGCGTCCAGGCCAGACCAGCGTCCAGGATGCCAGAAGCAGCGTCCAGGCCAGACCAGCATCCAGCCTGACTCCTGGGGATGAGCTGGACACTGGAGGTCAGGACACTGGAGGTCAGGACACTGGAGGGCCAGGACACTGGAAGTCAGACACTGGAGGTCAGAGGTCAGGACACTGGAGGTCAGGACACTGGAAGTGAGGACACTGGAGAGGACAGGACACTGGAAGTCAGGACACTGGAGGTGTGTGTGTGTGTCTGTGTGTGTGTCTGTGTATGTACATGTTTGTGTATGTGTGTGGTTTCAGAATAGGAAGGGGTATACAATCAATGCTATTTGTGTTATGTAAAACTCTGACCACTCCAGTGTGCAAGACAACACACAGCACCCAAACCCGTCAACCCCTCAAAAGATTTCCTCATCTGCGTTCTTCTACATTCATATCTCCTTTATCTGGGTTCCTCTATATAAAGATACTCTCCTCTGGGTTCCTCTATGTAAATATACTCTCCTCTGGGTTCCTCTATATAAAGATACTCTCCTCTGGGTTCCTCTATGTAAATATACTCTTATCTCCCAGCCTAGCCTGCTCTTAACCCGTCATCTCTCCACGATCCAGGACCACTTGAACCCTGGTCCTCTGGAAAAGAGAGGCCTCAATCTTTCATTTAGCACTCCTCCCTCATTCTCCTCTCATTCTCTTCTCTCAGGATGACAATCCGGCCATTGTCCCATCATCACCCTCGGACCCCCCCTTTCCTCCCTCCCTCACTGCACCCCCCCTCCCCTCTGAGCTGCTATGAGCTATATTACTTTGACCCCGGCCCATCAATCAGCTTCAATTGGATAATGATCTGTAATCACTTTCTTTCAGGGGAGTCTATAAACCAGGCTGAAGCTGCTGGACTCTCCCCAGAGACGTCCTTCTGTTCCCTCCACGTGTGATCCCACGCCCCCCCCTGCCACCCCCCTGCCCCCCCCCCGCCCCCCTCCTGCCCCCACCTCCCCTCCCTGACGCCTGCTCCCTTCTTCCAGGGCCACTAAATGCCCCCCTCCCTGTTGCCCCCCTGCAGGGCCAGTCAATACCCCCCCATGGAGGGCCCCGCTCTAAGCCCTCAGACAGCAGCCGGCCCGAGGAGTGGGGGGGCGGGGAAGGGGGGGGGCTGTCGATTTGTCATTTGTCGCTCTCTGATAGAGAGACCTGTGTCTGTCTGTGTGTGGGAGGGGGGGGGGGGGGGGGGAGGGGGGGTCCACCCTCCTCGTGCCGTGACAAGCCCCCCCCCGCCTCCTGCATTAAAGCCTTCATCCCTTCATTAGCTCGTTTTGTAGAGCGGCCCTTGTAATCGATATAGTCCTTAGACTGGGGGAGGGGGAGGGGGAGGGGGGGAGGAACTCAGAACAGATGAACTCAGGATCTAACTCTGGGATCAGGATGGATTAGGGTTCCTGCCGTTAACTAGATGATACCTGAGATAAATCTGCTGCTGATCCTGACTGGAGCCCCAATAAGGAACAACAACAGGCAGGAGAGATGCAATCAGGAGGGAACTGTGTTAAGAACTCCAGCGGCCTGACCTTCTAGTCCACTTACTTTCCTTGGCCGTTTATTGTGAGAAGGAAATGACTGACGAGCGTTACTGTATGCGATCTTAAGTGGGGTTATCAGGTTGATAAGATCTGGAGAGAAAACACTGGGACGTTTGCTCAGCATATTGGACACTTCCACAGCCCACAGTCTCTGGATGCTGACTTAGCTGTCATCAAGTGTTTCTTTGTGTTCGGCCAGCCGGGAGTCTTCAGAGACCTCCGTCCACCAGGACAGCACCGGGAGTCCTCAGCACGTCTGCTGCACTCTGAAACACATAAAGACCAAGAGATGTGAGGAAAGGCCCTCTCTCTCTCTCTCTCTCTCTCTCTCTCTCTCTCTCTCTCTCTCTCTCTCTCTCTCTCTCCTCTCTCTCTCTCTCTACTTCTCTCTCTCCTCCTCTCCCACTCTCTTTACCCCTCTCTCTCTCCTCTCTCTCTCTCTCTCTCTCTCTCTCACTCTCTCTCTCTCTCTCTCTACTTCTCTCTCTCCTCCTCTCCCACTCTCTTTCCCCCCTCTCTCTCCCTCTCTCTCTCCCTCTCTCCCTCTCTCTCTCCCCATCCCCTGTTGTCCAGACAGGCCAGTCCTCCTCCCTCCCTGCATGGTCCTCCTGAGTTTAGGGACTCAACACCAGGAACATATGCCTGCTGAAAGGCTGGCACCCTGCGAGTGCAGCCCAGATGGAGCCACGCTCCCCTGACTCCCAGGGACAATGGGGAAGTTAAAGGGGTGCATCCAACTCCATTTAGCGAACACAAAAGGAGCTTGTAGGAGGCAGGAGGGGGGAGGGGCAGGGGGCAGGGGGCGGGGGAACATGTCACACACCATAAAACCCTGTGCTCAGCTGGCCAATCCGTCACCGTGGAGATAGAGACACGCTGACACCCCAGTAGAGCCCCAGACGCCCCCCTGCCACGCACACCGTCTCCCATGGCAACCTGGCGTAAACACAAGCATTAACAGAGGAAGTGAAGCAGGAAGTGAAGCAGGAAGGAAAGCAGGAAGTGAAGCTGGAAGTGAAGCATGAAGTGTGGCTGGAAGTGAAGGGAAAGAGAGAGAGAGAGAGGCTGGTAGAGAGAGAGAGAGAGAGAGAGAGAGAGAGAGAGAGAGAGAGAGAGAGAGAGAGAGAGAGAGGGAGGGGAGGGGAGGGCTGGTAGGAACATAGTGACACTACAGAGCAGCATATGAACCTGTCGGTGAGATGACATCACTGTTGCATGGCATCTGTGGAAGTTCCGCCTTGGTAGAAGTGATGGATTCAGCCTCGAATCTCAAACACAGCTCAACTCTATGTGCATATCCTTGCCAGTTGTGTGCACCATCACACACATGTCTCTCCCTGCCAGAGCTCTGTTCCAGGCCTGTCCTAATTGATTCACTTTGCAGCCGGTCCAATCCCGCCCCTTCAAAAAACATCCAATCAATCCAGGCTCACCTCCTAAATGACGTCTCCCTTAACAAATTAGAGCTAATGAAATAACCATCAGAATGTCATTACACAACAGCCAAGACTCCATCTCCCAGCATGCCACTGAGCACCTGGACTACACAGTGGGCCTGTGAGCAGCATAATGACTGACCTTTCCAAGACAAGTCACCACCACACCTCCTGTTCTCCATGTGAGACAACAGGTTCTCATGTTTGTTGTGAAACAACGTTTGACACATGGCAGACCTTTTGGTCCAGGGAGTTGAAAACATCATAATCTTTGCTGATGACTTTGTCACTGCACAGGTCTTTTTATATGTGTTACTCCATCATGAGTGAGGCCTGTGGCAGACAGCTGGAACCTACGGTGTTTGGCTCCACAAACCCAAATCTCATTTGGAGGTTTAAATTATGTCACTGACAAGGAAGCGTTGTGGTGATTGGTCAGTCCAGCCTCTGTTCTTCCCTCCCGTAGACTACTTCCTGGTTAGGCTTAGGCTAACCCTAACTTCCTGGTTTTCTCCTTCTTCTTCTCCTTCTCCTCCTCCTCCCTCTCCTCCTCCTGCTCCTTATCCTCCCTCTCCTCCTCCATCTCTTCCTCCCTCTCCTCCTCTTCCCTCTCCTCCTCCCTCTCCTCCCTCTCCTCCTCTCTCTTCCTCCTCCTCCTCCCTCCTCCTCCCTCTCCTCCTTCTCTTCCTCTCTCTCTTCCTCCTCCTCCTCCTCCTCCTCCTCCTCCTCCTCCTCCTCCTCCTCCTCCTCCTTCTCTTCCTCTCTCTCTTCCTCCTCCTCCTCCTCCTCTCCTCCTCCTCCTCCTCCTTCTCTTCCTCTCTCTCTTCCTCCTCCTCCTCCTCCGTCACTGTGTGTGTAGCTGACACCAGATGGTGTTTTAAATAAAGTCCAGTAGGAATATGACTGTGAGTAAACAATGAAGCACATGCCAACTCAGTAATTGCTGGGCGCTTTTACAAACCCCTGTGTCTGGCACAAAGCAGACGAGAGGGAAGATGGAGGTGGGGATGGAGGGAATGAAGGGGAGGGAGGGAGTGATAGAGGGAGGGTGGGAAAGAGGGAGTGACGGAGGGAAGTCGGAGGTGGGGATGGAGGGAATGAGGGAGGGAGGGAGGGAGTGATAGAGGGAGGTGGGGATGGGTAAGAAGGAGGGAGGGGTTCGTCCAGTAGCAGATGAGGTCCCTAGCGGCTGCAGCCAAAATAGCACAGCTGGTGGACCAGGGGGGGGGCCGCGGTGGGGGGAGGGGGGGCAGAGCTGGACGTAGACCACAGCCCTCCAGGCCTTCTAGGCTTCCTGCCCAGCCCTCCCAGAGCCCCAGGCCAGCCCAGCCCTCCCTGAGAACCAGCCCTACCTAGAGCCCCAGCCCAGGCCTGGTCCCTACCCCTGACATCAGGCTTGCAGTCCCCAATTCCCCTTCCAGTCAGCCAGAATCAGGAGGACCACTGAAGGGAACCAGCTCTACCACATCTCTGTTTCAGCTGCATTTCCCACAGTAGGAACGTTCATCTGGCCGCCATGTTCTCCGTGGGTGAAGAGGGAGGGGCCTAACTTAGGGGGGAGGAGGGGCCTAACTTAGGGGGGAGGAGGGGCCTAACTGAGGGGGAGGAGGGGCCTAACTGTTCTACACATCACACCTCTTTCTGAGCTGTTTACTCAAAATTTCTCTCATTGTGGAGAAGCCCACATCTCCCCCAACACAAACACTTACAGGAGCACACACACACACACACACAGTGTCATTAGCAGTGTGTGTGTGTGTGTGTGTGTGTGAATATGGTTGTTTAGAGAGCAAACACAAATGCTACAAAGCTGTGTAGTTTCTATTCAACACACCACTTCTGCTGTGGAGGAACATCCTTCCTTCCTCTGCTACTGACACACACACCTCTACAGGTTATGTCATCCCTGTTAGGATGATCAAGCACATCTCTGTTCCCTCCTCGTGTCTCACAGATGAGGTAGAGAAGGTGAGAGAGGTGAGAGAAGGTAGCTGGAGCAGAAAGCCGTTCCCGTAAACTCTCATCAGAGACAATTAAGGAAAATTACTTTTCCGCCCAGGTTAAACGATCGGCCTGATCAACCTTGAAGTCCACCATGCTCATGAATATTGAATGATTCTTAACCTTCTGTTCTAGTGTTAATTGAAGCGAGGGGATATTACATATTTCTAATCAGGAGCTTCTGCTTGGAGCTTGCTGCTGCAGTCTCATTAGCTTAATCATGACAAATCAATTATGCAGGTGAAGGTAGCAGTGATTTGGAAAATTCCTTTCTCTAAAAACTTCTCCCAGGAGTAATTATACTGACCAATTCCTCTCGGACATGTCATTAATTCTGAGAGCGACGAGGTCACATTTTGTCCTGTTTATGTTCCCTGAGAGAGGAAGACTGACAGGAAGCCTGAGCAACAGAGATCCTCCTGAATATGTTACTGTAAATGGACGAAGCAAAGTCACAGAAAAGTTATGAATATCTGATCCGTGTGGAAACTTAACAAACACTTGGCCCGAGGACACAATCCAAATAAACTATCCCACAACCCTGACAGGTTTGCTGAGGAGCACAAACAACTGCTCATGTTGAGACAGAACTCCTCCACTGACATCTTGAACTTCTCCCCACCCGAGCCGCACAGATACTTCCTGGGCCTTGAGAATTCACCCCTCAAGGCACAAAACTCAGTGGCTCCGACAGACTGGAATAGTCGAAAAAGCTCCTTCCCTCACCTCCTCCCCTCACCACCTCCTCCTCTCACCTCCTCCCCTCACTACCTCATCCACCTATTCTAACTCTGGTCTGGTACCCTAACCAGGCTATGGTACCCAGGGTTCTGATACCCAGGGTTCTGGTTCCCTAACTAGGGCCTCTCAGCTGGTATCAGAGCCTCAACACTCCCATCTGGCAGGTTCAGAGCCATGCCATTAATCTTGGCGGTTGAGGGAGAGGTGGAGGAGTGGGGCAGAGGGGGAAGCTCTCAGAGACAGAAGCAGAGGAAGGATGACAGAAGAAGAAGGGAGTAGTGAGGACAGAGGGGAGTGGAGGGGAGCGGAGGGGGGCAGAGGGGGGCAGAGAGGGCGGAGGGGAGCGGAGGGGGGCTGAGGGGGGCGGAGGGGGGCGGAGGGGGGCGGAGGGGAGCGGAGGGGGGGCAGAGGGGGGCAGAGGGGGGGCAGGGGGGCGGAGGTTGAGGAGGTGGGTAAGTGGGTCAGAGGACTCCGACCGAAGCGAAGGCAGCTGGCCCTTCCAAAAGAGCCCTGTCCTCTAGGATGCTTTCCTCCATACCTCCTCTCCTCCTTCTCTCCTCCTTCCCTCCTCTCCTCCTTCTCTCCTCCTTCCCTCCTCTCCTCCTTCCTTTCTCTATTCTTTCTCTCCTCTACTCCTTCCCTTCCCTCCTCTCCTCCTTCCCTCCTCTCTTCTTTCTCTCCTCTCCTCCTTCCCTCCTCCCTCCATCTCCTCGTTGCTGCGTGACAGGTGGTCAGGGATGTTGGCAGATCTGGGGAACCTCTCTCTTTCCAACCCAGGTAGGACCCTCTGTACACAGGCCCACTTACAGGAAGGACCCTCTGTACACAGACCCACTTACAGGAAGGACCCTCTGTACACCTTGCTCCATGTTAGCGTCTTGCTCCATGGTAGCTTCTGCCTTGCTCCATGGTAGCTTCGTAGACTAGCTTACGTTAGTTGTGCATGTTAGCCAGGAAGTGATAAAAGGCGTACAATGACAAGAAATAATATTGATCATGGCACCAAATACAAATTAAAACTAAAGTAATGAGCCTGGTTTGAAAATGTAAGAAGTAGAAAGTACAGATATTTGTGTACAAAATGTAAGGAGTGACAGTAAAAAGTTACGAAGTATTTGTACTTCATTACTTCCCATCTCTGCTATTCATGCCCAGCCTATTATTTGTCTTGTTTACAGCAGAATATGAGGTCAAAGTGAGTCGATGACACAAAACAAGAAAACAGATTGATGATAGATTGCCGACTCTCTCCTCCACTCTGCATGTCTTGTTTCCAAAACACATTTTACCCCACGTGCATAAGACACGTCTCCAGAAACACATTAGAATATTGCCTTTACACTCCATCTATCATGAGTTCCATTTTTATGGGTCTTTTTCAGAAATTAATTTCATTCTGACCTGTTCCAGACTCAGCACACATGGGTAGGCAGCAAGTTAAATTGCACTTGTGACTTATCACAATTTCAATTACCTCTGAAGAATGCACAGAGCATGCTCCAACAACAACTTTATTTACTGGGACAAGCGATATGGAAAAGTGAGATTTAATGAGCTATGTTCAGCAGAGTGGTAATGTAACACACACAGCAACTGACTGCTGGGAGAACCTAACTAGGTTCAGAGCACAGAGATATGTACTGGGTCACCATCCATCCTGAGCCCCGTCCCAAACACCCGTAGCCCCTCCCACCACACCCATGGCCCCTCCCACCACACCCATGGCCCCTCCCACCACACCCATAGCCCCTCCCACCACACCCATAGCCCCTCCCACCACACCCATGGCCCCTCCCACCACACCCATAGCCCCTCCCACCACACCCGTAGACCACCCCCATGTCTGGTGTACAAGACTGTCTGCAGGATATAGTATAGTTAACAGTATACAGTCAAGTGGCTACAGTTGCCCAGCCACCTCCCTCAAGACCTAGATGTCTTCAGAGTCTGTAAATATTAGGGAGAAAAATCACACTTTATTGTCGATTACTGTCTGGGAGAAAGATAAGTGAACAACTGCACAGTAAAACAAATGTTTTCTCAGGCATTTTGTATTTCTTTATTTTTTTTTTATATCCGGACTCATCTGTAAAGTGTATATACTCTTATCTGTGAAGATTGCTGGTTCATGATGTGCGTGAGCACTGTGTGCAGCACTGGTGTTGCATACAGAACTTGTTACTAGGAGTGACCTGTGTGTCACCTGTCCAGGTAACATTCCCACGTGTGCTCTCCAGGAATCAGCCCTAAGGGGGTGGAAAACCCTACCAGCCCTTCCAGCAGCCTCGTGCTAACCTTGTGTGTCTCTCACCTGTTTTATTTTTATTAGTATTTTATCTTGCTGCAATGCTGCAATTTCCCCACAGGGATAAAGAAAAGTACCTGCCTACATTTGTCAACAATGAACCCTTCCATCCCAGAAGGAAGCATCACCATCGAAAACATTAGACTCATCCACGTATGAAAAGAAAGTTGCTACAGAGATTTCTTTTCTCAGAGTGGATTAAAGAGACAGCGCAGCAGCCTATCAGGGCTGAGTCTGAGTGAGATAATGACAGAGCTCAGGAAGGGAATCTGAAAAGCTCATGTTGACTCACGAAGTACCCTTTCAACTCTCTAATCCCCGCTTACAGAGCACTGCACAAGCAAACATCTCCTGTAGACTGTGTGTGGGGAGGGGCTGTGTGTGTGTTTGGGGGGGGGCTGTGAGTGTGTTTGGGGGGGGGCTGTGTGTGTGTTTGGGGGGGTGGCTGTGTGTGTGTTGGGGGGGGGCTGTGTGTGTGTTTGGGGGGGGGGCCTGTGTGTGTGTTGGGGGGGGCTGTGTGTGTGTTTGGGGGGGGGCTGTGTGTGTGTTGGGGGGGGGCCTGTGTGTGTGTTGGGGGGGGCTGTGTGTGCAGGCGACAACACCCCTCCCGTCATCGCTGTGTTTCAGAGCACTCAGAGCACCCAGAGCACTCAGAGCACCCAGAGCACTCAGAGCAGTCTGACAGGATCAGGCAGCAGGATCAGGCAGCAGGATCAGGCAGCAGGATCAGGCAGCAGGATCAGGCAGCAGGATCAGGCAGCAGGATCAGGCAGCAGCCAGACAGGACTCTCTCCCCTCATCGTCCTCCACACTGTCACAGGCAGTGCCGGCCGTCCAGTAGGCATGTTGAAGATGTGCAGGAGCAGCAAAGAGACCCAACACACACACACACACACACACACACACACACACACAGACACACACACAGACACACACAAACACACAGACACACACACAAGACCGAACCAAAACGTTGGACACAGTGTTGTATGAGACTCACTCCAAACTATTAATCAGGCTAATCTCTTCCTCCATCTCTCCTGTCTCATACTCTGCATTCCTCAAGAAGAGAGATTAATTGAAGTGTGTGAGTGTGTGAGTGTGTGAGTGTTTGAGTGTGTGAGTGTGTGAGTGTGTGAGTGTGTGTGTGTGTGTGTGAGTGTGAGAGTGTCCCTGTCCCAGAAATGAACACAGTGAGTATTCACACAGCAGGATCTCCATGTGTGTTCTCAGTAAACCAAAACTTTCTAACACTTTAGAAGGATTCCCCTTTCAACTGGACATTCGGAGACGTTAGGGTAAGGGCTAGGTGTTGGGATACGATTTCAGGTTAAGTGTTGGGTTATGTGTTTAGGTTAGGGCCAGGGTGAGTGTTAGAGTTAATCCACTAGGGATTACTAGGGAGGGTGTGTGTGTGTGTGAGGGTGTGTGTGTGACGGTGTGTGTGTGTGAGGGTGTGTGTGAGGGTGTGTGTGTGTGAGGGTGTGTGTGAGGGTGTGTGTGTGTGAGGGTGTGTGTGTGTGAGGGTGTGTGTGAGGGGGTGTGTGAGGGGGTGTGTGTGTGAGGGTGTGTGTGTATGAGGGTGTGTGTGTGAGGGTGTGTGTGTGTGAGGGTGTGTGTGAGGGGGTGTGTGTGTGAGGGTGTGTGTGTGTGAGGGTGTGTGTGTGAGGGTGTGTGTGTGTGAGGGTGTGTGTGAGGGTGTGTGTGAGGGTGTGTGTGTGTGAGGGTGTGTGTGTATGAGGGTGTGTGTGTGTGAGGGTGTGTGTGTGAGGGTGTGTGTATGAGGGTGTGTGTGTGTGAGGGTGTGTGTGTGTGAGGGTGTGTGTGTGTGAGGGTGTGTGTATGAGGGGGTGTGTGTGTGAGGGTGTGTGTGTGAGGGTGTGTGTGTGTGCCGGGGGACGTAATACGTAACATTCACCACCATAATCCATCCCATCTCCTGTGATACTGCATCCTGCCACATCTGGTACCCCCTATCTCTTATCTACATATGCCCATTATCAAACTGATCTGGACTGACTGGCGGACTCGCTGACTGAATGACTGACTAAACTATGATGAAAACATCTACTATCGTAATAATATCAGAGTTACTGAGAATCTTTCATATGATCAATAAGATGACAAGCAGTGTTGTGGATGTGAGGGTGTGTGTGTGTGAGGGTGTGTGTGTGTGAGGGTGTGAGTGTGTGAGGGTGTGTGTGTGTGTGTGAGGGTGTGTGTGTGTGAGGGTGTGAGTGTGTGAGGGTGTGTGTGTGTGAGGGTGTGAGTGTGTGAGGGTGTGAGTGTGTGAGGGTGTGTGTGTGTGTGTGAGGGTGTGTGTGTGAGGGTGTGTGTGTGTGAGGGTGTGTGTGTGTGAGGGTGTGAGTGTGTGAGGGTGTGAGTGTGTGAGGGTGTGTGTGTGAGGGTGTGTGTGTGTGAGGGTGTGTGTGTGTGAGGGTGTGAGTGTGTGAGGGTGTGAGTGTGTGAGGGTGTGTGTGTGAGGGTGTGTGTGTGTGAGGGTGTGAGTGTGTGAGGGTGTGTGTGTGAGGGTGTGTGTGTGTGAGGGTGTGTGAGGGTGTGAGTGTGTGAGGGTGTGAGTGTGTGAGGGTGTGTGTGTGAGGGTGTGTGTGTGTGAGGGTGTGTGTGTGAGGGTGTGTGTGTGTGAGGGTGTGAGTGTGTGAGGGTGTGAGTGTGTGAGGGTGTGTGTGTGAGGGTGTGTGTGTGTGAGGGTGTGAGTGTGTGAGGGTGTGTGTGTGAGGGTGTGTGTGTGTGAGGGTGTGAGTGTGTGAGGGTGTGTGTGTGAGTGTGTGTGTGTGTGAGGGTGTGTGTGTGAGGGTGTGTGTGTGTGAGGGTGTGTGTGTGTGAGGGTGTGAGTGTGTGAGGGTGTGTGTGTGTGAGGGTGTGAGTGTGTGAGGGTGTGAGTGTGTGAGGGTGTGTGTGTGTGTGTGGGGTGTGTGTGTGAGGGTGTGTGTGTGTGAGGGTGTGAGTGTGTGAGGGTGTGTGTGTGAGGGTGTGTGTGTGTGAGGGTGTGTGTGTGTGAGGGTGTGAGTGTGTCTACAGACTGAATCTTCGCTGGGTTGTGAGCCACTGCCACTAGGGGGCGCTTAAACACAGTCCTCTTTTCACACGCACACACACACACACATTTTATACACGCATACACACACGTTATACACACTCATCTTATACACACAATCATCGTACAGTATACAGACGCGGACACACACACCATCTCGAATCACATTCTATTCACACTGGCATGAAAACAAGCCCCTAACCTTACACCTCAGCAGCAAGAAGAAGGCTGCAACACTGATGCTTGAACAGACATAGGATACCCCACTGTTCATCTGACACACACACACACACACCTTTGTTCACCTTATGTCCAAATCTCAGATCCACGTGTCTGATATAAATTTCTCCCCTCCCCCTCCCCTCCCCTCCCCTCCCCTCCCCTCCCCTCCCCTCCCCTCCCCTCCCCTCCCCTCCCCTCCCCTCCCCTCCCCTCCCCTCCCCTCCTCTAGTGTACATGTGTGGAGGAAGTTACATGTAGGACACATGAAGGGTTAGGAATGATGTCATAAGACACTTGAAGAGGTAACACACACACACACATGCATACACACATAACAGGCACACACACACATGCATACACACATACAAAGCGCACACACATGCATAAATACAGGGAAAAACAAATGCACACCTTTTTGGAGACGGGTCAAAAAAACAGATTTTCAGTAAAACATCTTCAAACACACACGGCTGAAACATGATGCATTTGTCTTCATAATAACTGTGTGTCTGAACGATGAGGAATATGAATGATATCACCCCACGCCACATGTCACTGTGCCCTTTATCCCCGGAGAGGAGACAAACCCAGTCACAGGATGATCTGTTGTGAGTGGCACATGAGCCAGATCCAGCCTGGCTGACAGACACACAAATCCTCCTGTTTACCAACACATCATTCAGTCTGGCTGAGGGGGTGTCTGGAGGGTGTGTGTGTGGTGTGTGTGTGTGTGTGTGTCAGTACAGTGTGTTTTGGACTGTGCCTTCCTTCCTTTGTGTGTATTTTGATTGGTTCTCTTTGTGTAAATGTGAGTGTCTGTCCTGTATTTCTGTGTGTGTATGTGTGTGTGTGTGTATATGTGTGTCTCAGTGTGTTGTTGGAGTCTCGTGCCGGTGGCTGTGGTCTGATTGGGCGCAGGGGATAGCAGAGGAGCCTGTGAGGCTGCAGACCAGAGCAGAGCAGGCTGGGATTGCTGGGGGGGGGGGGGGGGGGGGGGGGGGGCGAGGGTCTAGGGGGCTGGGAAGGTTTGTGGGGAAGTGGGGGGGGGGCGGTAGGGCGGGAGGGCGGGAGGGCGGGAGGTTTGGGCAGCTGTGAGAGTGTTCCTGTTGACGTTGAGCAGCTAAACAGGTCCAGCTTGGTCTGTTAACCTCCAGTCTCTCCAGTATGGAGGCTAATGAAGTCCTGAAACACTTCCTGCTCTCATATGGACTTGTTTAGGCCTCCTCCCTGGTGGAGGAAACCATTACCCCCCCCCCCCCCACACACACACACACACACATGCACACTGAGTGTACATAACTGAGTAAAAACAGTGTAACAGTGTAACAACAGTGTAATAACATTCATTCAACAAAAATACACTATAGACACGCAGCGCATTCTTCGCCAGGAATTCTTTTTGATGCTGACAATTTCGAACATCTCCCTCATTATGGCCATGGGTGATCAGGAATGTCTCTATTCTCAGTCATGTAGACGTCACTAACTCCCTCTCTCATCCATAACGTGATCTGCCTTGCTCCATGGTAGCTTCTTGCTCCATGGTAGCTTCTTGCTCCCTGGTACCTTCGTAGACTAGCTTAAGTTTGTTGTGCATGTTAGTCAGTAAATGAAACAAGGCGCGCAATAACAAGAAATAATATTGACCAAATACAGATTAACACTAAGGTAACGAGCCTGGTTTGAAAATGTAAGAAGTAGAGAGTACAGATATTTGTGTACAAAATGTAAGGAGTGAAAGTAAAAAGTTATGAATAAATACAAATAAATTGTGACATAAAGTACTGATACCAGAAGAGACTAAAATGAAGAAATTACAACTACACTGTTGTTAGTGTATAAATACTCTTCTGGGTTCATTGACTTTTTTATACAGACTGGAGGTAAAAGACAGAAATTGGTTTCAGCCATTTGCTTTGGAACACTTGACATCTCTCCTCTGTGAGTGATTGCATGAGTAGTTGTGGATAGGAATAGGAAGTGCATGCATGTATGTGTAGCTTGCGTGTGTCCAGGCATGTGAAAATGTGTGTGTGTGTGTGTGCAGACACAGGGGAGCAGCTGCGAGCAGGAGAAGGATGGTGCAGATTTAGAAGAGAGAGGGGAGGGAGATGGAGGGAGGGAGGCTGAGATGGAAAGAGGGAGGGAGGGGAGGCAGGGAGGCAGGGAGGCAGGAGGAGGGAGAAGCAGGGGGACTGGCAGGAGGTGCTGGGTCTATCAGCCACACACAGCAGTAGCTAGCATCTCCAGCTAGCCACAACCTCCATGGTGGTCCTTCCTCCAGCCTGCCTCAGCATCTGCCAGAGGGATGCTAGGCTAGCGCTACGCTAAAGCTATGCTAAAGCTACGCTAATGCTACGCTAACGCTAGGCTAGCCCAGCCCAGCACGCCGCTGGCCCCCTGCTGGGGCTGGAGACGGGCCGGAGCCACAGCTTCCCCCCCCGTTAGCCAGGAGCCAGAGGCCCAGCCAGACATGCCATCTGATACAAGTCTATCATAATGAAGGTCCAGCATGAGGCTAAATGAGTTTCCACCTCCGCCGCGCGAGGGGCTAATGACAAAACAGATCCCGGCGCTCAGGGCTGCCGCCAGGGCTAGCAGGGCATATGGCACTTGCCTAAACTGCCTTCCACGGAGCAGAGGGGCTCTCTTAAAGAGACAGTACCGTCCTCGTCTTGTCTGGCTGTCAGACCAGGCCGCGATGCGACGTGCTCAGGAGCAGCAGAGAGATGCCGGCAGGAGTGCGGGCCACTGGGAGCGTGCCCTGTTATGATAGGCTACTGGACAGGAGTTGGGAAACATCTGGACTCTGATTGATAGTGCGCATCTGTGAGCACTCAAAAATAGAGCTTTTCTCAACCTGTGAATCCATATTTACGAGAAGAAAAATATGTCTGTGGCCATTTTGAAAACGTCAAACAGACAGGTCCTCAGACCCGCAGCCAGCTCCAGGCTTCCTGGGATCCTGGTTGACTAGATTTATATTAATTTGCTGGATTTAATGTCTCTTAAATGGCAGGCGAGGAACACGGTTAGAAAACAAAATACATTAGAAGCGGATGCTGAGAGGAAGGAGGAGGAAGCTTACCTTCTCAAAGGCCACTTTTATGGTTCCCAAGTTAACCAAATTAGCTTAAAGGATTGATGATTCTTCACTAATATAACACTGTTACTGAGCCATAAACTGTGACTTGTCCTGTTTGGGGTTTTGTCAACCACTAAATAGGGGGCTTGGTTGTGGAAATTAAAACAAAATCGCATAACAAGGCATTTTAATTTGATTAATTCATTGTTGTGTTTGGATGCGGATGCTCAGGCAGGCATGACGTGTACATGTTATTTGTTCCACTGACTAATGATCATTTTCTGCACAATAACATCAGTGAGGAGCCTCAGAGGGAGTTTCGCCTGGGAATCCCACGCTTGCAACACGCCTTCAACACGCCTGCAACACGCCGGCAACACGCTTGCAACACGCCTTCAACACGCCTGCAACACGCCTGCAACACGCCTGCAACACGCCTGCAACACGCCTGCAACACGCCTGCAACACGCCGGCAACACGCCTGCAACACGCCTGCAACCGCATGAAGAGAGATGGACCTCCAGGTGTCCAGGTCTCAGCTGAAGAGTGTCCTAACCCTAACCCTAACAAGCCTGGTGACAGACAGAGTGTCCTAACCCTAACCCTAACAAGCCTGGTGACAGACAGCGTGTCCTAACTCCTAACCCTAACAAGCCTGGTGACAGACAGCGTGTCCTAACTCCTAGCCCTAACAAGCCTGGAGACAGACAGCCTGCCTGCCTCTGCACTGGACCAGGTAGAAGAACAGGAAACAGGGGCGTGAGGAAAGGGAGATGACCGGTGGCTGATGAGAGTGAGAGGAGAGCAGCATGGAGGAGAGCCCAGCTAGTGGAGACCAGCTAGTGGAGACCACATAGGGGTGGTTGAGGTGCAGGAAGGGATTCTAACCTGCATCATAGGGCTGATTGAGCTACTTGCCTGTCATCTGACATTGAGACAGGCTTGTGGTTTCAGGGCTGTGAATTGACCTTGTTAAATTATACAAAGAAATGGGTCTATGTGTTATTACATCAACTCATTACATGCCTTCCTCCACATTTTGCATCTCTGTGACATGAAATAGAACCCCCTGTATTCTGCTAGTTCTTTTTTTTCATTCTATCTTTTTCTCTCTCTTTCTCTCCCTCTTTCTCTCCCTCCCCCTGTCTCTCTTTCTCCATCCCCCCTCTCTCCACCCCCCTCTCTCCATCACCCTCTCTCTACCTCTCCCTCTCTGTTTCTCTCAGGCTCTTTCTCTCTCTGTCTCCAGCCCCCCTCTCTCCCTCTCTCCCTCTCCTGAGTTGTTTCTCTTTGTCTCAGGAGACCAGCAAGGCGTCGTCAGGGTTTCGTTCCAGAGCTTCCTGTTTCATCAGGCCCTCTGGCTCTCACCATCCCACAATCCTTAACTCTCCAGGATGGACCAATACAAAACCACAACCCCCCCAAATACCTGGTCCCAGATCAGGTTGCAGCAGACCGAGAGAAGAAGCCCAGCGGGGTGAGGGTCACCTGATCTGGAGGGTGGACCTGCTGCTGTCATGCTGCACTCAGACATTGTCTGCAGGAATGTCAGAAGATGACGCAATCACCAGCCTGTCAGGACGTCAACACCGCTCATGATTTACCACGGAATTTTCCATCTTTCTGACTGGTGGGAGGCAGAGCCGGCTGGGGAGCGATGTGGACGCCAGTGTGAGGGTTCGAGTCTCTGGCCTCCTCTAACCCAGGTGAAGATCTGGAGCGTCATCATACAACTAGGAGGACCAGGAGGCCTCGACCACCAGCAGCACCCTGGTCACACTGGTGTCAGGCTGGTGTGAGGCTGGCTGGTGTGAGGCTGGCTGGTATGAGGCTGGTTGGTGTGAGGCTGGCTGGTGTGAGGCTGGCTGGTATGAGGCTGGCTGGTGTGAGGCTGGCTGGTGTGAGGCTGGCTGGTATGAGGCTGGCTGGTGTGAGGCTGGCTGGTATGAGGCTGGCTGGTGTGAGGCTGGTGTGAGGCTGGCTGGTGTGAGGCTGGCTGGTATGAGGCTGGCTGGTGTGAGGCTGGCTAGTGTGAGGCTGGCTGGTATGAGGCTGGTGTGAGGCTGGCTGGTATGAGGCTGGTGTGAGGCTGGCTGGTGTGAGGCTGGCTGGTATGAGGCTGGTGTGAGGCTGGCTGGTGTGAGGCTGGCTGCTGTGAGGCTGGCTGGTGTGAGGCTGGCTGGTGTGAGGCTGGCCGGTGTGAGGCTGGTGTGAGGCTGGCTGGTGTGAGGCTGGCTGCTTGTGAGGCTGGCTGGTATGAGGCTGGCTGGTGTGAGGCTGGCTGGTGTGAGGCTGGTATGAGGCTGGTGTGAGGCTGGCTGGTGTGAGGGCTGGTGTGAGGCTGGCTGGTGTGAGGCTGGCTGGTGTGAGGCTGGTGTGAGGCCTGGCTGGTGTGAGGCTGGCTGGTGCGAGGCTGGTGTGAGGCTGGCTGGTGTGAGGCTGGTGTGAGGCTGGCTGGTGTGAGGCTGGCTGGTGTGAGGCTGGTGTGAGGCTGGCTGGTGTGAGGCTGGCTGGTGTGAGGCTGTGTGAGGCTGCTGGTGTGAGGCTGGCTGGTGTGAGGCTGGTGTGAGGCTGGTGTGAGGCTGGCCGCAGCGCAGTGTGAGTGTTGAAGAAGAACAGCAGGCCCTGGTTGCTAGGCTGCATGGCTCACTGCCTCCACAGAGCTGCAGAGAGGGGGGGGCGTTTTGCATGTGTGTCGTCAGTGTGTGTGTATCTGTAGTTTGTGAGTGTGTGTTCATGAGTGTTGTCATGTGTAAAGACACGGTAGTCTGGACCTGCAGCCCTGCCAGGGAGGACATCCTCCTGTTACCCTCAGGATGTGTTCCTCTACTGGAACACAGAACACACTCCTTTACAGAACAGACCTGTAGAACATAGAACACATTCCATTACAGAACAGTAGTCCTGTAGAGCAAGAACACACTTGTACTTTATATGAAATTTAGTATGCACAGTAATTATTTGTTCAAACACATTTTCCATGAGTAATGAGATCTACTCTTTGTGAACGTTGAGGCTTCCTGATGGTGAGTCAGAGCGTCATGCTGTCTGGAAACACTCACACTGGAGACTCAGAGAGCAGGTCATCCTCTCCCTCCTCCCTTCTCCCCTCCTCCCTCCTCCCTCCTCTCCCTCCTCCCCTTCCTCTCTCCTCTCCCCCTCCTCCCCTCCTCCCTCCTCCCTCTCCCCTCCTCCCTCCTCTCCTCTCCCCCTCCTCCCTCCTCCCTCCTCTCTCCTCTCCCCCTCCTCCCCTCCCTCCCCCCTCCTCTCCTCTCCTCTCCCCCTCCTCCCTCCTCTCTCCTCTCCTCTCCTCTCCCCTCCTCCCCTCTCCTCCCACCTCCCTCTCCTCCTCCTCCTCCTCTCTCTCTCCCTCTCCCCCTCCTCCCTCCTCCCTCCTCCCTCCTCTCTCCTCTCCCCCTACTCCCCTCCTCCCTCTCCTCCCTCCTCCCTCCTCTCTCCTCTCTCCTCTCCCCCTCCTCCCTCCTCCCTCCTCCCTCCTCCCTCCTCCTCCTCCCTCCTCTCCTGTTGCAGAGGGTAAAAACTGATCATATTTCCACAGGTGGCTCTGGGATGAACCTGTGTGGAATGCGTGACAACATAAATCTCTGTAATTGCAGGGTATTGATCAGATAACTAATGTGAGGACTTGAAAGGCTCCACCCTCTTCTTACTGCACCATATTTCTCAGGCTTTTATCTGACAGACAGAAGGAGAGAGTTAATCACCACACACACACACACCACTCTCACACACACGTACTCATCACTGACATGATATTTCACAGTCTGTCGGGAATGGCTGAGACAAGCTGACATGCCTGGTGGAAAGACAGGACATCAAAGTAGAACTCTGAATACATTCAGACTTTCTTGACTTTACTTACATATATAAAAAGTATTGTATCATAAGATTTGAGGTTCCATGACACTGACTGTGAGAACATTGTCATTATTGTTCTAAGAATCTATTTGAACACAGACAGGGTGTAACTGCCCTGTGTGCAGGCCTCTGACGCATATACTGTCTCATATTCTGCCTGTCTTTCTGTGTCTCTGTCTGTCTCTCCACCTGTCTGTCTATCTCCCTGTCTAGCTGTCTGTCTCTCTGTCTACATGTCTGTCTGCCTGTGTGTCTGTCTGGAGATTTCCATGGAAGCGCTGTAACTGGTGTTTGAGCGGTGACATCATCACCTACAGTCACAGATCTTCTCCTCCCTTTAGGAGAGAGAGAGAGAGAGAGAGGAGAGGAGGGAGAGAGAGGGAGGGAGAGGAGAGAGAGGAGGAGAGAGAGGAAGAGAGGAGGGAGAGAGAGGAGAGAGAGAGAGGAGAGAGAGAGAGAGAGAGAGGAGAGAGAGGAGGGAGAGAGAGAGAGAGAGAGAGAGAGAGAGAGAGAGGAGAGAGAGAGAGAGAGAGAGAGAGAGCGAGAGAGAGAGAGAGAGAGAGAGAGAGAGAGAGAGAATGAGAGGAGAGAGAGATAGAGAGGAGAGAGAGATAGAGAGAGAGAGAAGAGAGAGAGAGAGAGAGAGAGGAGAGAGAGAGGAGAGAGAGAGGTTTTAAGCTCCACACCTTCCTCCTTCCCTGCATGTATGTGTGGTGTAGGTTGTGTGTGAGTTATGTAATGTGTGTGGTTGTTTGTGCGTGTATGTATGTATGTGTGTGTAGGTGTGTGTGAATGTATGTATATGGTATCAAGTATAGAATTATCAAATAAATTATACAATATGTTTTGTTAACCATTAAAAAAAAATCCAATCATTGTGAAGTAGTTGTTGATGCACACCTTTCATAGGAATCTTAACATAGAGTAACATCATTGGCTGTCCTGTAGATATTGCTGGTTATCTGTTGGGTCATTACTGGTTATCTGGAGTCATAAGTGGGTAAGAGAAACCTTCCAT